>NW_028157193.1:30000-35616 GCF_964263955.1 Coregonus lavaretus | reverse complement strand
GGGGCGGGAGGAACCGTCCGTCCGAACACCGGCCAGAGGCCGGCCGACAGGGGCCCTCCCAGGTGGATAACGAATGCCAATCGGTCAGTGTATATGAAACAGGTTCGAGAATAGACAGGGGACATGGGGACATGAGGGTATCCGAAACCAGGCCCTGCCCTGGGCATGAGCACCTCCAGTCGGTCGCCGGAGGGATGGTCCACTTCGGAGCGTTGGAACCATGGTTCTGCGGGACCCAGAACCCTCAAAAAAGCCCATTTACCAACAACCGCACGGGCCGAGAGGTTTGCCATCACCCCCGGATCAATCGGACGTGTACGGGTGCTTCACGACAGAGAGGGGCCATGGGGACATGAGGTAGCCGAAACCGGGCCTTCCCCTGGGCATGGGAACGGCCAGTAGGTCCCTGGAGGTATGGTCCACTTCGGAGCGTTGGAACCATGGTTCTGAGGGACCCAGAACCCTCAAACATGCCCGATTCCCAATATCCGCACAGGCCGAGAGGTTTGCCATCACCCCCGGATCAATCCGCCATGGAAGTCTATTCTCTGAAAACGAGGTTTTCAAAATCGCGCCGGTACCTGTCTGGCCGACCTGGAACCGAGTGGGGCTACTACGGGAGAGGCCAAATTATCGACATAAGCCCTGCCACCCGCTGGGCCTGTCTGTGCTCCGCCGTTTGGGGGAAAAAACAGCGATTTCGGTTTTGAAAAAACGACTTAAAACGTTAATAATTCAAAAACTAAAAGTCCAATCAGGATGGGGTTTTTTTGGCGCAAAAGGGCACGAATAGACGCACATTTATATATAAATTAATTCGTTTTTGGAAATTTTTTACTATATTTTAATTATGTTAGAAAAGTGAAAAAAAAAAATAGGGGTCAGAACGGTTGATGTTCCTATACGAGTTAAGAAAAACCCTTTTAGGTAATGGAAGTTCATCATAAAAGAGGATAATAGACCAAATTTGGGACCTCTAGCTCATCGGGAAGTATTTTTAAACATTATTTGAAAAAATCGGAAAAATCGGCCGAAATTGCACTATGTCCCTTCGTGCATGGTAACCCAAATGAGAACCAGGGGGAACGGCTCCTGACTCACACAAGGCCGACATGGGTGCTCTTGGTCGGATTGGGTTGTGGGTCAGACACCCCCACATGGAAGACCGCCGGCGGTCGATGGGAGAACCAGAGACCGACTCCTGGCTCACGGAAGGCCGATTTGGGTGCACTTGGTCGGATTGGGTTGTGGGTCAGACACCCCAACATGGTTGTCCGCCGGCGGACACCAGGAGAACCAGGGACCGACTCCTGCCTCACGGAAGGCCGATTTGATGCACTTTTTTCGGATTGGGGTGGTGGTCAGACACCCCCATATGGAAATCATCCGGTTGACAACAGGAGAACCAGGGACCGACTCCTGCCTCACGGAAGGCCGATTTTGATGCACTTTTCTCGGATTGGGTTGGTGGTCAGACACCCCAACATGGTTGTCCGCCGGCGGACACCAGGAGAACCAGGGACCGACTCCTGGCTCACGGAAGGCCGATTTGATGCACTTTTTTCGGATTGGGGTGGTGGTCAGACACCCCCATATGGAAATCATCCGGTTGACAACAGGAGAACCAGGGGCCGACTCCTGCCTCACGGAAGGCCGATTTTGATGCACTTTTCTCGGATTGGGTTGGTGGTCAGACACCCCAACATGGTTGTCCGCCGGCGGACACCAGGAGAACCAGGGACCGACTCCTGGCTCACGGAAGGCCGATTTGATGCACTTTTTTCGGATTGGGGTGGTGGTCAGACACCCCCATATGGAAATCATCCGGTTGACAACAGGAGAACCAGGGGCCGACTCCTGCCTCACGGAAGGCCGATTTTGATGCACTTTTCTCGGATTGGGTTGGTGGTCAGACACCCCCATATGGAAACCATCCGGTTGACACTATGAGAACCAGGGACCGACTCCTGGCTCCCGGAAGGCCGATTTTGATGCACTTTTCTCGGATTGGGTTGGTGGTCAGACACCCCCATATGGAAACCATCCGGTTGACACTATGAGAACCAGGGACCGACTCCTGGCTCCCGGAAGGCCGATTTTGATGCACTTTTCTCGGATTGGGTTGGTGGTCAGACACCCCCATATGGAAACCATCCGGTTGACACTATGAGAACCAGGGACCGACTCCTGGCTCCCGGAAGGCCGATTTTGATGCACTTTTCTCGGATTGGGTTGGTGGTCAGACACCCCCATATGGAAATCATCCGGTTGACATTAGGAGAACCAGGGACCGACTCCTGGCTCCCGGAAGGCCGATTTTGATGCACTTTTCTCGGATTGGGTTGGTGGTCAGACACCCCCATATGGAAATCATCCGGTTGACATTAGGAGAACCAGGGACCGACTCCTGGCTCCCGGAAGGCCGATTTTGATGCACTTTTCTCGGATTGGGTTGGTGGTCAGACACCCCCATATGGAAACCATCCGGTTGACACTATGAGAACCAGGGACCGACTCCTGGCTCCCGGAAGGCCGATTTTGATGCACTTTTCTCGGATTGGGTTGGTGGTCAGACACCCCCATATGGAAATCATCCGGTTGACATTAGGAGAACCAGGGACCGACTCCTGGCTCCCGGAAGGCCGATTTTGATGCACTTTTCTCGGATTGGGTTGGTGGTCAGACACCCCCATATGGAAATCATCCGGTTGACATTAGGAGAACCAGGGACCGACTCCTGGCTCCCGGAAGGCCGATTTTGATGCACTTTTCTCGGATTGGGTTGGTGGTCAGACACCCCCATATGGAAACCATCCGGTTGACACTATGAGAACCAGGGACCGACTCCTGGCTCCCGGAAGGCCGATTTTGATGCACTTTTCTCGGATTGGGTTGGTGGTCAGACACCCCCATATGGAAATCATCCGGTTGACACTATGAGAACCAGGGACCGACTCCTGGCTCACGGAGGCCGATTTTGATGCACTTTTCTCGGATTGGGTTGGTGGTCAGACACCCCCATATGGAAATCATCCGGTTGACACTATGAGAACCAGGGACCGACTCCTGGCTCCCGGAAGGCCGATTTTGATGCACTTTTCTCGGATTGGGTTGGTGGTCAGACACCCCCATATGGAAATCATCCGGTTGACATTAGGAGAACCAGGGACCGACTCCTGGCTCCCGGAAGGCCGATTTTGATGCACTTTTCTCGGATTGGGTTGGTGGTCAGACACCCCCATATGGAAATCATCCGGTTGACACTATGAGAACCAGGGACCGACTCCTGGCTCACGGAGGCCGATTTTGATGCACTTTTCTCGGATTGGGTTGGTGGTCAGACACCCCCATATGGAAATCATCCGGTTGACACTATGAGAACCAGGGACCGACTCCTGGCTCCCGGAAGGCCGATTTTGATGCACTTTTCTCGGATTGGGTTGGTGGTCAGACACCCCCATATGGAAACCATCCGGTTGACACTATGAGAACCAGGGACCGACTCCTGGCTCCCGGAAGGCCGATTTTGATGCACTTTTCTCGGATTGGGTTGGTGGTCAGACACCCCCATATGGAAATCATCCGGTTGACACTATGAGAACCAGGGACCGACTCCTGGCTCACGGAGGCCGATTTTGATGCACTTTTCTCGGATTGGGGTGGTGGTCAGACACCCCCATATGGTAAACCGCCGGCGGACACTAGGAGAACCAGGGGAGGCTCTTACCTCACACATGGGGGTTTTGGGTGCCCTTGGCCGGCTTGGGGGTGACCCCAAGAGGGGGTCCAAGACCCCACACCCGGATCCATCCACAGGGGGGCGCCACATGTCATTTTAAGCCTGATTTCACTAGGGGAACCAGGGGATGATCTTAACTCACAAATGGGGGTTTTGGGTGCCCATGGCTGGCTTGGGGGTGACCCCAAGAGGGGGTCCAAGACCCCACAGCCGGATCCATCCACAGGGGGGCGCCACAGAGGTCATTTTAGGCCTGATTTCACTAGGGGAACCAGGGGATGATCTTAACTCACAAATGGGGGATTTGGCTGCCCATGGCTTGGGGGAGACCCCAAGAGGGGGTCCAAGCACCCCCACCCGGATCCATCCACAGGGGGGCGCCACATGTCACTTTAGGCCTGATTTCACTATGGGGACACAGGGGAGGCTGTTCACTCACACATGGGGGTTTTGGGTGCCCATGGCCGGCTTGGGGGTGACCCCAAGAGGGGGTACAAGACCCCACAGCCGGATCCATCCACAGGGGGGCGCCACATGTCATTTTAAGCCTGATTTCACTATGGGGACCCAGGGGAGGCTGTTCACTCACACATGGGGGTTTTGGGTGCCCATGGTCGGCATGGCTGGCTTGGAGGAGACCCCAAGAAGGGGTCCAAGCACCCCCATCCAGATCCATCCACAGGGGGGCGCCACAGGTCACTTTAGGCCGGATTTCACTATGGGGACCCAGGGGAGGCTGTTCACTCACACATGGGGGTTTTGGGTGCCCATGGTCGGCATGGCCAGCTTGGGGGAGACCCCAAGAAGGGGTCCAAGCACCCACAGCCGAATCCATCCACAGGGGGGCGCCACAGGTCACTTTAGGCCGGATTTCACTATGGGGACCCAGGGGAGGCTGTTCACTCACACATGGGGGTTTTGGGTGCCCATGGTCGGCATGGCCAGCTTGGGGGAGACCCCAAGAAGGGGTCCAAGCACCCACAGCCGAATCCATCCACAGGGGGGCGCCACAGGTCACTTTAGGCCGGATTTCACTATGGGTACACTGGGGAGGCTGTTCACTCACACATGGGGGTTTTGGGTGCCCATGGTCGGCATGGCTGGCTTGGAGGAGACCCCAAGAAGGGGTCCAAGCACCCCCACCAAGATCCATCCACAGGGGGGCGCCACAGGTCACTTTAAGCCTGATTTCACTATGGGTACACTGGGGAGGCTGTTCACTCACACATGGGGGTTTTGGGTGCCCATGGTCGGCATGGCTGGCTTGGAGGAGACCCCAAGAAGGGGTCCAAGCACCCCCACCAAGATCCATCCACAGGGGGGCGCCACAGGTCACTTTAAGCCTGATTTCACTATGGGTACACTGGGGAGGCTGTTCACTCACACATGGGGGTTTTGGGTGCCCATGGTCGGCATGGCTGGCTTGGAGGAGACCCCAAGAAGGGGTCCAAGCACCCCCACCAAGATCCATCCACAGGGGGGCGCCACAGGTCACTTTAAGCCTGATTTCACTATGGGTACACTGGGGAGGCTGTTCACTCACACATGGGGGTTTTGGGTGCCCATGGTCGGCATGGCTGGCTTGGAGGAGACCCCAAGAAGGGGTCCAAGCACCCCCACCAAGATCCATCCACAGGGGGGCGCCACAGGTCACTTTAAGCCTGATTTCACTATGGGTACACTGGGGAGGCTGTTCACTCACACATGGGGGTTTTGGGTGCCCATGGTCGGCATGGCTGGCTTGGAGGAGACCCCAAGAAGGGGTCCAAGCACCCCCACCAAGATCCATCCACAGGGGGGCGCCACAGGTCATTTTCACTAGGAGAACCAGGGGAGGGCTCCTGACTCACACATGGGCATTCTGGGTGCCCATGGCT
>NW_028157193.1:7500-17500 GCF_964263955.1 Coregonus lavaretus | reverse complement strand
ATATGGAAACCATCCGGTTGACACTATGAGAACCAGGGACCGACTCCTGGCTCCCGGAAGGCCGATTTTGATGCACTTTTTCGGATTGGGTTGGTGGTCAGACACCCCCATATGGAAACCATCCGGTTGACACTATGAGAACCAGGGACCGACTCCTGGCTCCCGGAAGGCCGATTTTGATGCACTTTTCTCGGATTGGGTTGGTGGTCAGACACCCCCATATGGAAACCATCCGGTTGACACTATGAGAACCAGGGACCGACTCCTGGCTCCCGGAAGGCCGATTTTGATGCACTTTTCTCGGATTGGGTTGGTGGTCAGACACCCACATATGGAAATCATCCGGTTGACACTATGAGAACCAGGGACCGACTCCTGGCTCCCGGAAGGCCGATTTTGATGCACTTTTCTCGGATTGGGTTGGTGGTCAGACACCCCCATATGGAAATCATCCGGTTGACACTATGAGAACCAGGGACCGACTCCTGGCTCCCGGAAGGCCGATTTTGATGCACTTTTTTCGGATTGGGTTGGTGGTCAGACACCCCCATATGGAAACCATCCGGTTGACACTATGAGAACCAGGGACCGACTCCTGGCTCCCGGAAGGCCGATTTTGATGCACTTTTCTCGGATTGGGTTGGTGGTCAGACACCCCCATATGGAAATCATCGGTTGACAACAGGAGAACCAGGACCGACTCCTGGCTCCCGGAAGGCCGATTTTGATGCACTTTTCTCGGATTGGGTTGGTGGTCAGACACCCCCATATGGAAATCATCCGGTTGACAACAGGAGAACCAGGGACCGACTCCTGGCTCCCGGAAGGCCGATTTTGATGCACTTTTCTCGGATTGGGTTGGTGGTCAGACACCCCCATATGGAAATCATCCGGTTGACACTATGAGAACCAGGGACCGACTCCTGGCTCCCGGAAGGCCGATTTTGATGCACTTTTCTCGGATTGGGTTGGTGGTCAGACACCCCCATATGGAAATCATCCGGTTGACACTATGAGAACCAGGGACCGACTCCTGGCTCCCGGAAGGCCGATTTTGATGCACTTTTCTCGGATTGGGTTGGTGGTCAGACACCCCCATATGGAAATCATCCGGTTGACAACTATGAGAACCAGGGACCGACTCCTGGCTCCCGGAAGGCCGATTTTGATGCACTTTTCTCGGATTGGGTTGGTGGTCAGACACCCCCATATGGAAATCATCCGGTTGACACTATGAGAACCAGGGACCGACTCCTGGCTCCCGGAAGGCCGATTTTGATGCACTTTTTTCGGATTGGGTTGGTGGTCAGACACCCCCATATGGAAACCATCCGGTTGACACTATGAGAACCAGGGACCGACTCCTGGCTCCCGGAAGGCCGATTTTGATGCACTTTTCTCGGATTGGGTTGGTGGTCAGACACCCCCATATGGAAATCATCCGGTTGACAACAGAGAGAACCAGGGACCGACTCCTGGCTCCCGGAAGGCCGATTTTGATGCACTTTTCTCGGATTGGGTTGGTGGTCAGACACCCCCATATGGAAATCATCCGGTTGACAACAGGAGAACCAGGGACCGACTCCTGGCTCCCGGAAGGCCGATTTTGATGCACTTTTCTCGGATTGGGTTGGTGGTCAGACACCCCCATATGGAAATCATCCGGTTGACAACAGGAGAACCAGGGACCGACTCCTGGCTCCCGGAAGGCCGATTTTGATGCACTTTTCTCGGATTGGGTTGGTGGTCAGACACCCCCATATGGAAATCATCCGGTTGACAACAGGAGAACCAGGGACCGACTCCTGGCTCCCGGAAGGCCGATTTTGATGCACTTTTCTCGGATTGGGTTGGTGGTCAGACACCCCCATATGGAAATCATCCGGTTGACATTAGGAGAACCAGGGACCGACTCCTGGCTCCCGGAAGGCCGATTTTGATGCACTTTTCTCGGATTGGGTTGGTGGTCAGACACCCCCATATGGAAATCATCCGGTTGACATTAGGAGAACCAGGGACCGACTCCTGGCTCCCGGAAGGCCGATTTTGATGCACTTTTCTCGGATTGGGTTGGTGGTCAGACACCCCCATATGGAAATCATCCGGTTGACAACAGGAGAACCAGGGACCGACTCCTGGCTCCCGGAAGGCCGATTTTGATGCACTTTTCTCGGATTGGGTTGGTGGTCAGACACCCCCATATGGAAATCATCCGGTTGACAACAGGAGAACCAGGGACCGACTCCTGGCTCCCGGAAGGCCGATTTTGATGCACTTTTCTCGGATTGGGTTGGTGGTCAGACACCCCCATATGGAAATCATCCGGTTGACAACAGGAGAACCAGGGACCGACTCCTGGCTCCCGGAAGGCCGATTTTGATGCACTTTTCTCGGATTGGGTTGGTGGTCAGACACCCCCATATGGAAATCATCCGGTTGACATTAGGAGAACCAGGGACCGACTCCTGGCTCCCGGAAGGCCGATTTTGATGCACTTTTCTCGGATTGGGTTGGTGGTCAGACACCCCCATATGGAAATCATCCGGTTGACATTAGGAGAACCAGGGACCGACTCCTGGCTCCCGGAAGGCCGATTTTGATGCACTTTTCTCGGATTGGGTTGGTGGTCAGACACCCCCATATGGAAACCATCCGGTTGACACCAGGAGAACCAGGGACCGACTCCTGGCTCCCGGAAGGCCGATTTTGATGCACTTTTTTCGGATTGGGTTGGTGGTCAGACACCCCCATATGGAAATCATCCGGTTGACATTAGGAGAACCAGGGACCGACTCCTGGCTCCCGGAAGGCCGATTTTGATGCACTTTTCTCGGATTGGGTTGGTGGTCAGACACCCCCATATGGAAATCATCCGGTTGACATTAGGAGAACCAGGGACCGACTCCTGGCTCCCGGAAGGCCGATTTTGATGCACTTTTCTCGGATTGGGTTGGTGGTCAGACACCCCCATATGGAAATCATCCGGTTGACATTAGGAGAACCAGGGACCGACTCCTGGCTCCCGGAAGGCCGATTTTGATGCACTTTTCTCGGATTGGGTTGGTGGTCAGACACCCCCATATGGAAACCATCCGGTTGACACCAGGAGAACCAGGGACCGACTCCTGGCTCCCGGAAGGCCGATTTTGATGCACTTTTCTCGGATTGGGTTGGTGGTCAGACACCCCCATATGGAAATCATCCGGTTGACATTAGGAGAACCAGGGACCGACTCCTGGCTCCCGGAAGGCCGATTTTGATGCACTTTTCTCGGATTGGGTTGGTGGTCAGACACCCCCATATGGTAAACCGCCGGCGGACACTAGGAGAACCAGGGGAGGCTATTACCTCACACATGGGGGTTTTGGGTGCCCTTGGCCGGCTTGGGGGTGACCCCAAGAGTGGGTCCAAGACCCCACACCCGGATCCATCCACAGGGGGGCGCCACATGTCATTTTAAGCCTGATTTCACTAGGGGAACCAGGGGATGATCTTAACTCACAAATGGGGGTTTTGGGTGCCCATGGCCGGCTTGGGGGTGACCCCAAGAAGGGGTCCAAGCACCCCCATCCAGATCCATCCACAGGGGGGCGCCACAGGTCACTTTAGGCCGGATTTCACTATGGGGACCCAGGGGAGGCTGTTCACTCACACATGGGGGTTTTGGGTGCCCATGGTCGGCATGGCTGGCTTGGAGGAGACCCCAAGAAGGGGTCCAAGCACCCCCATCCAGATCCATCCACAGGGGGGCGCCACAGGTCATTTTAGGCCGGATTTCACTATGGGGACCCAGGGGAGGCTGTTCACTCACACATGGGGGTTTTGGGTGCCCATGGTCGGCATGGCTGGCTTGGAGGAGACCCCAAGAAGGGGTCCAAGCACCCCCATCCAGATCCATCCACAGGGGGGCGCCACAGGTCATTTTAGGCCGGATTTCACTATGGGGACCCAGGGGAGGCTGTTCACTCACACATGGGGGTTTTGGGTGCCCATGGTCGGCATGGCTGGCTTGGGGGAGACCCCAAGAAGGGGTCCAAGCACCCACAGCCGAATCCATCCACAGGGGGGCGCCACAGGTCACTTTAGGCCGGATTTCACTAGGGGTACACTGGGGAGGCTGTTCACTCACACATGGGGGTTTTGGGTGCCCTTGGTCGGCATGGCTGGCTTGGAGGAGACCCCAAGAAGGGGTCCAAGCACCCCCACCAAGATCCATCCACAGGGGGGCGCCACAGGTCACTTTAAGCCTGATTTCACTATGGGGACCCAGGGGAGGCTTTTCACTCACACATGGGGGTTTTGGGTGCCCTTGGTCGGCATGGCTGGCTTGGGGGGGACCCCAAGAAGGGGTCCAAGACCCCACAGCCGGATCCATCCACAGGGGGGCGCCACAGGTCATTGTAGGCCGGATTTCACTATGGGGACCCAGGGGAGGCTTTTCACTCACACATGGGGGTTTTGGGTGCCCATGGTCGGCATGGCTGGCTTGGGGGGGACCCCAAGAAGGGGTCCAAGACCCCACAGCCGGATCCATCCACA
This sequence comes from Coregonus lavaretus, assembly GCF_964263955.1. Lineage (NCBI taxonomy): Eukaryota > Metazoa > Chordata > Actinopteri > Salmoniformes > Salmonidae > Coregonus > Coregonus lavaretus. The sequence goes on along the minus strand of NW_028157193.1, from coordinate 12,961 downwards.
GGGGGGCGCCACATGTCACTTTAGGCCGGATTTCACTATGGGTACCCAGGGGAGGCTGTTCACTCACACATGGGGGTTTTGGGTGCCCATTGAAGGCATGGCCAGCTTGGGGGGGACCCCAAGAAGGGGTCCAAGCACCCACAGCCGGATCTATCCACAGGGGGGCGCCACATGTCATTTTAAGCCTGATTTCACTATGGGTACCCAGGGGAGGCTGTTCACTCACACATGGGGGTTTGGGGTGCCCATGGTCGGCATGGATGGCTTGGGGGGGACCCCAAGAAGGGGTCCAAGCACCCACAGCCGGATCTATCCACAGGGGGGCGCCACATGTCATTTTAAGCCTGATTTCACTATGGGTACCCAGGGGAGGCTGTTCACTCACACATGGGGGTTTTGGGTGCCCATGGTCGGCATGGCTGGCTTGGAGGAGACCCCAAGAAGGGGTCCAAGCACCCACAGCCGAATCCATCCACAGGGGGGCGCCACAGGTCACTTTATGCCGGATTTCACTATGGGGACACAGGGGAGGCTGTTCACTCACACATGGGGGTTTTGGGTGCCCATGGCCGGCATGGCTGGCTTGGGGGGGACCCCGAGAAGGGGTCCAAGCACCCACAGCCGAATCCATCCACAGGGGGGCGCCACAGGTCACTTTAAGCCTGATTTCACTATGGGTACACTGGGGAGGCTGTTCACTCACACATGGGGGTTTTGGGTGCCCATGGCCGGCATGGCTGGCTTGGGGGGGACCCCGAGAAGGGGTCCAAGCACCCACAGCCGAATCCATCCACAGGGGGGCGCCACAGGTCACTTTAAGCCTGATTTCACTATGGGTACACTGGGGAGGCTGTTCACTCACACATGGGGGTTTTGGGTGCCCATGGTCGGCATGGCTGGCTTGGAGGAGACCCCAAGAAGGGGTCCAAGCACCCCCACCAAGATCCATCCACAGGGGGGCGCCACAGGTCACTTTAAGCCTGATTTCACTATGGGTACACTGGGGAGGCTGTTCACTCACACATGGGGGTTTTGGGTGCCCATGGTCGGCATGGCTGGCTTGGAGGAGACCCCAAGAAGGGGTCCAAGCACCCCCACCAAGATCCATCCACAGGGGGGCGCCACAGGTCACTTTAAGCCTGATTTCACTATGGGTACACTGGGGAGGCTGTTCACTCACACATGGGGGTTTTGGGTGCCCATGGCCGGCATGGCTGGCTTGGGGGAGACCCCAAGAAGGGGTCCAAGCACCCCCACCAAGATCCATCCACAGGGGGGCGCCACAGGTCACTTTAAGCCTGATTTCACTATGGGTACACTGGGGAGGCTGTTCACTCACACATGGGGGTTTTGGGTGCCCATGGTCGGCATGGCTGGCTTGGAGGAGACCCCAAGAAGGGGTCCAAGCACCCCCACCAAGATCCATCCACAGGGGGGCGCCACAGGTCACTTTAAGCCTGATTTCACTATGGGTACACTGGGGAGGCTGTTCACTCACACATGGGGGTTTTGGGTGCCCATGGTCGGCATGGCTGGCTTGGAGGAGACCCCAAGAAGGGGTCCAAGCACCCCCACCAAGATCCATCCACAGGGGGGCGCCACAGGTCACTTTAAGCCTGATTTCACTATGGGTACACTGGGGAGGCTGTTCACTCACACATGGGGGTTTTGGGTGCCCATGGTCGGCATGGCTGGCTTGGAGGAGACCCCAAGAAGGGGTCCAAGCACCCCCACCAAGATCCATCCACAGGGGGGCGCCACAGGTCACTTTAAGCCTGATTTCACTATGGGTACACTGGGGAGGCTGTTCACTCACACATGGGGGTTTTGGGTGCCCATGGCCGGCATGGCTGGCTTGGGGGAGACCCCAAGAAGGGGTCCAAGCACCCCCACCAAGATCCATCCACAGGGGGGCGCCACAGGTCACTTTAAGCCTGATTTCACTATGGGTACACTGGGGAGGCTGTTCACTCACACATGGGGGTTTTGGGTGCCCATGGTCGGCATGGCTGGCTTGGAGGAGACCCCAAGAAGGGGTCCAAGCACCCCCACCAAGATCCATCCACAGGGGGGCGCCACAGGTCACTTTAAGCCTGATTTCACTATGGGTACACTGGGGAGGCTGTTCACTCACACATGGGGGTTTTGGGTGCCCATGGTCGGCATGGCTGGCTTGGAGGAGACCCCAAGAAGGGGTCCAAGCACCCCCACCAAGATCCATCCACAGGGGGGCGCCACAGGTCACTTTAAGCCTGATTTCACTATGGGTACACTGGGGAGGCTGTTCACTCACACATGGGGGTTTTGGGTGCCCATGGCCGGCATGGCTGGCTTGGGGGAGACCCCAAGAAGGGGTCCAAGCACCCCCACCAAGATCCATCCACAGGGGGGCGCCACAGGTCACTTTAAGCCTGATTTCACTATGGGTACACTGGGGAGGCTGTTCACTCACACATGGGGGTTTTGGGTGCCCATGGTCGGCATGGCTGGCTTGGAGGAGACCCCAAGAAGGGGTCCAAGCACCCCCACCAAGATCCATCCACAGGGGGGCGCCACAGGTCACTTTAAGCCTGATTTCACTATGGGTACACTGGGGAGGCTGTTCACTCACACATGGGGGTTTTGGGTGCCCATGGCCGGCATGGCTGGCTTGGGGGAGACCCCAAGAAGGGGTCCAAGCACCCCCACCAAGATCCATCCACAGGGGGGCGCCACAGGTCACTTTAAGCCTGATTTCACTATGGGTACACTGGGGAGGCTGTTCACTCACACATGGGGGTTTTGGGTGCCCATGGTCGGCATGGCTGGCTTGGAGGAGACCCCAAGAAGGGGTCCAAGCACCCCCACCAAGATCCATCCACAGGGGGGCGCCACAGGTCACTTTAAGCCTGATTTCACTATGGGTACACTGGGGAGGCTGTTCACTCACACATGGGGGTTTTGGGTGCCCATGGTCGGCATGGCTGGCTTGGAGGAGACCCCAAGAAGGGGTCCAAGCACCCCCACCAAGATCCATCCACAGGGGGGCGCCACAGGTCACTTTAAGCCTGATTTCACTATGGGTACACTGGGGAGGCTGTTCACTCACACATGGGGGTTTTGGGTGCCCATGGCCGGCATGGCTGGCTTGGAGGAGACCCCAAGAAGGGGTCCAAGCACCCCCACCAAGATCCATCCACAGGGGGGCGCCACAGGTCACTTTAAGCCTGATTTCACTATGGGTACACTGGGGAGGCTGTTCACTCACACATGGGGGTTTTGGGTGCCCATGGTCGGCATGGCTGGCTTGGAGGAGACCCCAAGAAGGGGTCCAAGCACCCCCACCAAGATCCATCCACAGGGGGGCGCCACAGGTCACTTTAAGCCTGATTTCACTATGGGTACACTGGGGAGGCTGTTCACTCACACATGGGGGTTTTGGGTGCCCATGGCCGGCATGGCTGGCTTGGGGGAGACCCCAAGAAGGGGTCCAAGCACCCCCACCAAGATCCATCCACAGGGGGGCGCCACAGGTCACTTTAAGCCTGATTTCACTATGGGTACACTGGGGAGGCTGTTCACTCACACATGGGGGTTTTGGGTGCCCATGGTCGGCATGGCTGGCTTGGAGGAGACCCCAAGAAGGGGTCCAAGCACCCCCACCAAGATCCATCCACAGGGGGGCGCCACAGGTCACTTTAAGCCTGATTTCACTATGGGTACACTGGGGAGGCTGTTCACTCACACATGGGGGTTTTGGGTGCCCATGGCCGGCATGGCTGGCTTGGGGGAGACCCCAAGAAGGGGTCCAAGCACCCCCACCAAGATCCATCCACAGGGGGGCGCCACAGGTCACTTTAAGCCTGATTTCACTAGGGGGACACTGGGGAGGCTGTTCACATCACACATGGGGGTTTTGGGTGCCCATGGCCGGCATGGCTGGCTTGGGGGAGACCCCAAGAAGGGGTCCAAGCACCCCCACCAAGATCCATCCACAGGGGGGCGCCACAGGTCATTTTCACTAGGAGAACCAGGGGAGGGCTCCTGACTCACACATGGGCATTCTGGGTGCCCATGGCTGGGATGGGTGAGACAGAGTCCAGCCCTCCACACACAAAAGTGATCCAGCAGGCCAGAAGAAAGGGGAGAGAGAGAGAGAGAGAACAAATAATACATGGGCACAGAGCAGCCAGCCTCCATTGGAGCTGCCTGCACAGTGCTGCCCTCCTGTGGGAAAGGTTCACACACACACTCACTCACTCACTCACACAGACACACACAGACAAACCTATTCACTTGGGCCTTCTCCCTCATGCCCTGCTGACATCCATGCAGGCCCACATTGACCTTTGTGACCTCTGGAGCTCCATGCACCTTGTTCTAAACTCCCTGCCTAGTAAAGGGCATCTCCCATGGGCATGAGAGTACAGCTCACTCCCCTGGAGCACCATGCCTCTTTTTAATCACTCTCTCCCTATTAAAACCCTCTCTCCCATGGGCTTGAGAGTACAGCTTACTCCCTTGACCTCCAGAGGTATAGGAGGCCAAAAAAAAAGGGGGACAGAGCAGACAGCCCCCAAAGGGGATGCCTGCTCTGCCCCCCTATGAGACAGGTTCACTCACTCACACAGACACACCTATTCACTTGGGCCTTCTCCCTCATGCCCTGCTGACATCCATGCAGGCCCACATTGACCTTTGTGACCTCTGGAGCTCCATGCCTCTTTTTAAACTCTCTCTTCCCATTAAAAGCCTCTCTCACATGGGCTTGAGAGTACAGCTTACTCCCTTGACCTCCAGAGGTATAGGAGGCCAAAAAAAAAGGGGGACAGAGCAGACAGCCCCCAAAGGGGATGCCTGCTCTGCCCCCCTATGAGACAGGTTCACTCACTCACACAGACACACCTATTCACTTGGGCCTTCTCTCTGTGGCCCTGCTGACAGCCATGCAGGCCCACATTGACCTTTGTGACCTCTGGAGCTCATTGCCTCCATCTCTACACTCCATGCCCAGTGAAACCCTCTCTCACTCGGCCTGAGACTGCAGCTCACTCCCTGGATGGCCTGGGCTCCAGAACCACGACCACCAAGCCCACACTCCCTGCCCAGTGAAACCCTCTCTCACTCGGCCTGAGACTGCAGCTCACTCCCTGGATGGCCTGGGCTCCAGAACCACGACCACCAAGCCCACACTCCCTGCCCACTCAAACCCTCTCTCACTCGGCCTCAGACTGCAGCTCACTCCCTGGATGGCCTGGGCTCCAGAACCACGACCACCAAGCCCACACTCCCTGCCCACTCAAACCCTCTCTCACTCGGCCTCAGACTGCAGCTCACTCCCTGGATGGCCTGGGCTCCAGAACCACGACCACCAAGCCCACACTCCCTGCCCGCTCAAACCATCTCTCACTCGGACTGAGACTGCAGCTCACTGCATGGGCGTCCCCGACCTCCATGCCTCCAGGCCCACACTCCGTGTCCG
>NW_028157194.1:27500-71309 GCF_964263955.1 Coregonus lavaretus | reverse complement strand
GTTTCAGACTAGCCAAGTCTTCACCCCTCTAAACAGAAACTCTCTGACAGTTTCAGACTAGCCAAGTCTTCACCCCTCCTAAACAGAAACTCTCTGACAGTTTCAGACTAGCCAAGTCTTCACCCCTCTAAACAGAAATTCTCTGACAGTCTCAGACTAGCCAAGTCTTCACCCCTCTAGACAGAAACTCTCTGACAGTTTCATACTAGCCAAGTCTTCACCCCTCTAAACAGAAACTCTCTCTGACAGTTTCAGACTAGCCAAGTCTTCACCCCTCTAAACAGAAACTCTCTGACAGTTTCAGACTAGCCAAGTCTTCACCCCTCCTAAACAGAAATTCTCTCTGACAGTTTCAGACTAGCCAAGTCTTCACCCCTCTAAACAGAAACTCTCTCTGACAGTTTCAGACTAGCCAAGTCTTCACCCCTCTAAACAGAAACTCTCTGACAGTTTCAGACTAGCCAAGTCTTCACCCCTCTAAACAGAAACTCTCTCTAACAGTTTCAGACTAGCCAAGTCTTCACCCCTCCTAAACAGAAACTCTCTCTGACAGTTTCAGACTAGCCAAGTCTTCACCCCTCTAAACAGAAACTCTCTCTAACAGTTTCAGACTAGCCAAGTCTTCACCCCTCCTAAACAGAAACTCTCTCTGACAGTTTCAGACTAGCCAAGTCTTCACCCCTCCTAAACAGAAACTCTCTCTGACAGTTTCAGACTAGCCAAGTCTTCACCCCTCTAAACAGAAACTCTCTGACAGTTTCAGACTAGCCAAGTCTTCACCCCTCTAAACAGAAACTCTCTGACAGTTTCAGACTAGCCAAGTCTTCACCCCTCCTAAACAGAAACTCTCTGACAGTTTCAGACTAGCCAAGTCTTCACCCCTCTAAACAGAAACTCTCTCTGACAGTTTCAGACTAGCCAAGTCTTCACCCCTCTAAACAGAAACTCTCTGACAGTTTCAGACTAGCCAAGTCTTCACCCCTCCTAAACAGAAACTCTCTGACAGTTTCAGACTAGCCAAGTCTTCACCCCTCTAAACAGAAACTCTCTGACAGTTTCAGACTAGCCAAGTCTTCACCCCTCTAAACAGAAACTCTCTGACAGTTTCAGACTAGCCAAGTCTTCACCCCTCTAAACAGAAACTCTCTGACAGTTTCAGACTAGCCAAGTCTTCACCCCTCCTAAACAGAAACTCTCTCTAACAGTTTCAGACTAGCCAAGTCTTCACCCCTCCTAAACAGAAACTCTCTCTAACAGTTTCAGACTAGCCAAGTCTTCACCCCTCTAAACAGAAACTCTCTCTGACAGTTTCAGACTAGCCAAGTCTTCACCCCTCTAAACAGAAACTCTCTCTGACAGTTTCAGACTAGCCAAGTCTTCACCCCTCCTAAACAGAAACTCTCTCTGACAGTTTCAGACTAGCCAAGTCTTCACCCCTCTAGACAGAAACTCTCTCTGACAGTTTCAGACTAGCCAAGTCTTCACCCCTCCTAAACAGAAACTCTGACAGTTTCAGACTAGCCAAGTCTTCACCCCTCTAGACAGAAACTCTCTCTGACAGTTTCAGACTAGCCAAGTCTTCACCCCTCTAAACAGAAACTATCTCTGACAGTTTCAGACTAGCCAAGTCTTCACCCCTCTAAACAGAAACTATCTCTGACAGTTTCAGACTAGCCAAGTCTTCACCCCTCTAGACAGAAACTCTCTGACAGTTTCAGACTAGCCAAGTCTTCACCCCTCTAAACAGAAACTCTGACAGTTTCAGACTAGCCAAGTCTTCACCCCTCTAAACAGAAACTCTCTGACAGTTTCAGACTAGCCAAGTCTTCACCCCTCCTAAACAGAAACTCTGACAGTTTCAGACTAGCCAAGTCTTCACCCCTCTAAACAGAAACTCTCTGACAGTTTCAGACTAGCCAAGTCTTCACCCCTCTAAACAGAAACTCTCTTGACAGTTTCAGACTAGCCAAGTCTTCACCCCTCCTAAACAGAAACTCTCTTGACAGTTTCAGACTAGCCAAGTCTTCACCCCTCCTAAACAGAAACTCTCTCTTGACAGTTTCAGACTAGCCAAGTCTTCACCCCTCTAGACAGAAACTCTCTCTGACAGTTTCAGACTAGCCAAGTCTTCACCCCTCCTAAACAGAAACTCTGACAGTTTCAGACTAGCCAAGTCTTCACCCCTCTAAACAGAAACTCTCTCTTGACAGTTTCAGACTAGCCAAGTCTTCACCCCTCCTAAACAGAAACTCTCTTGACAGTTTCAGACTAGCCAAGTCTTCACCCCTCCTAAACAGAAACTCTCTCTTGACAGTTTCAGACTAGCCAAGTCTTCACCCCTCTAAACAGAAACTCTCTGACAGTTTCAGACTAGCCAAGTCTTCACCCCTCTAAACAGAAACTCTCTGACAGTTTCAGACTAGCCAAGTCTTCACCCCTCTAAACAGAAACTCTGACAGTTTCAGACTAGCCAAGTCTTCACCCCCCTTAACAGAAACTCTCTGACAGTTTCAGACTAGCCAAGTCTTCACCCCTCTAAACAGAAACTCTCTGACAGTTTCAGACTAGCCAAGTCTTCACCCCTCCTAAACAGAAACTCTCTTGACAGTTTCAGACTAGCCAAGTCTTCACCCCTCCTAAACAGAAACTCTCTTGACAGTTTCAGACTAGCCAAGTCTTCACCCCTCCTAAACAGAAACTCTCTGACAGTTTCAGACTAGCCAAGTCTTCACCCCTCTAAACAGAAACTCTCTCTGACAGTTTCAGACTAGCCAAGTCTTCACCCCTCTAAACAGAAACTCTCTCTGACAGTTTCAGACTAGCCAAGTCTTCACCCCTCTAAACAGAAACTCTCTGACAGTTTCAGACTAGCCAAGTCTTCACCCCTCCTAAACAGAAACTCTCTGACAGTTTCAGACTAGCCAAGTCTTCACCCCTCTAAACAGAAATTCTCTGACAGTTTCAGACTAGCCAAGTCTTCACCCCTCTAAACAGAAACTCTCTCTGACAGTTTCAGACTAGCCAAGTCTTCACCCCTCTAAACAGAAACTCTCTGACAGTTTCAGACTAGCCAAGTCTTCACCCCTCCTAAACAGAAACTCTCTGACAGTTTCAGACTAGCCAAGTCTTCACCCCTCTAAACAGAAACTCTCTGACAGTTTCAGACTAGCCAAGTCTTCACCCCTCTAAACAGAAACTCTGACAGTTTCAGAATAGCCAAGTCTTCACCCCTCTAAACAGAAACTCTCTGACAGTTTCAGACTAGCCAAGTCTTCACCCCTCTAAACAGAAACTCTCTGACAGTTTCAGACTAGCCAAGTCTTCACCCCTCCTAAACAGAAACTAACTCTGACAGTTTCAGACTAGCCAAGTCTTCACCCCTCCTAAACAGAAACTAACTCTGACAGTTTCAGACTAGCCAAGTCTTCACCCCTCTAAACAGAAACTCTCTCTGACAGTTTCAGACTAGCCAAGTCTTCACCCCTCCTAAACAGAAACTCTCTGACAGTTTCAGACTAGCCAAGTCTTCACCCCTCTAAACAGAAACTCTCTGACAGTTTCAGACTAGCCAAGTCTTCACCCCTCTAAACAGAAACTCTCTGACAGTTTCAGACTAGCCAAGTCTTCACCCCTGTAAACAGAAACTCTCTGACAGTTTCAGACTAGCCAAGTCTTCACCCCTCTAAACAGAAACTCTGACAGTTTCAGACTAGCCAAGTCTTCACCCCTCTAAACAGAAACTCTCTCTGACAGTTTCAGACTAGCCAAGTCTTCACCCCTCTAAACAGAAACTCTCTGACAGTTTCAGACTAGCCAAGTCTTCACCCCTCCTAAACAGAAACTCTCTGACAGTTTCAGACTAGCCAAGTCTTCACCCCTCTAAACAGAAACTCTCTGACAGTTTCAGACTAGCCAAGTCTTCACCCCTCTAAACAGAAACTCTCTGACAGTTTCAGACTAGCCAAGTCTTCACCCCTCCTAAACAAACTCTGACAGTTTCAGACTAGCCAAGTCTTCACCCCTCTTAACAGAAACTCTCTGACAGTTTCAGACTAGCCAAGTCTTCACCCCTCTAAACAGAAACTCTGACAGTTTCAGACTAGCCAAGTCTTCACCCCTCCTAAACAGAAACTCTCTTGACAGTTTCAGACTAGCCAAGTCTTCACCCCTCCTAAACAGAAACTCTCTCTTGACAGTTTCAGACTAGCCAAGTCTTCACCCCTCCTAAACAGAAACTCTGACAGTTTCAGACTAGCCAAGTCTTCACCCCTCTAAACAGAAACTCTCTGACAGTTTCAGACTAGCCAAGTCTTCACCCCTCTAAACAGAAACTCTCTCTAACAGTTTCAGACTAGCCAAGTCTTCACCCCTCCTAAACAGAAACTCTCTCTGACAGTTTCAGACTAGCCAAGTCTTCAACCCTCTAAACAGAAACTCTCTCTAACAGTTTCAGACTAGCCAAGTCTTCACCCCTCCTAAACAGAAACTCTCTCTGACAGTTTCAGACTAGCCAAGTCTTCACCCCTCTAAACAGAAACTCTCTCTGACAGTTTCAGACTAGCCAAGTCTTCACCCCTCTAAACAGAAACTCTCTCTGACAGTTTCAGACTAGCCAAGTCTTCACCCCTCTAAACAGAAACTCTCTGACAGTTTCAGACTAGCCAAGTCTTCACCCCTCCTAAACAGAAACTCTCTGACAGTTTCAGACTAGCCAAGTCTTCACCCCTCTAAACAGAAATTCTCTGACAGTCTCAGACTAGCCAAGTCTTCACCCCTCTAGACAGAAACTCTCTGACAGTTTCATACTAGCCAAGTCTTCACCCCTCTAAACAGAAACTCTCTCTGACAGTTTCAGACTAGCCAAGTCTTCACCCCTCTAAACAGAAACTCTCTGACAGTTTCAGACTAGCCAAGTCTTCACCCCTCTAAACAGAAACTCTGACAGTTTCAGAATAGCCAAGTCTTCACCCCTCTAAACAGAAACTCTCTGACAGTTTCAGACTAGCCAAGTCTTCACCCCTCTAAACAGAAACTCTCTGACAGTTTCAGACTAGCCAAGTCTTCACCCCTCCTAAACAGAAACTAACTCTGACAGTTTCAGACTAGCCAAGTCTTCACCCCTCCTAAACAGAAACTAACTCTGACAGTTTCAGACTAGCCAAGTCTTCACCCCTCCTAAACAGAAACTCTCTGACAGTTTCAGACTAGCCAAGTCTTCACCCCTCTAAACAGAAACTAACTCTGACAGTTTCAGACTAGCCAAGTCTTCACCCCTCTAAACAGAAACTCTCTCTGACAGTTTCAGACTAGCCAAGTCTTCACCCCTCTAAACAGAAACTCTCTGACAGTTTCAGACTAGCCAAGTCTTCACCCCTCCTAAACAGAAACTCTCTGACAGTTTCAGACTAGCCAAGTCTTCACCCCTCTAAACAGAAACTCTCTGACAGTTTCAGACTAGCCAAGTCTTCACCCCTCTAAACAGAAACTCTCTGACAGTTTCAGACTAGCCAAGTCTTCACCCCTCTAAACAGAAACTCTCTCTGACAGTTTCAGACTAGCCAAGTCTTCACCCCTCTAGACAGAAACTCTCTGACAGTTTCAGACTAGCCAAGTCTTCACCCCTCTAAACAGAAACTCTCTGACAGTTTCAGACTAGCCAAGTCTTCACCCCTCTAAACAGAAACTCTCTGACAGTTTCAGACTAGCCAAGTCTTCACCCCTCTAAACAGAAACTCTCTGACAGTTTCAGACTAGCCAAGTCTTCACCCCTCTAAACAGAAACTCTCTGACAGTTTCAGACTAGCCAAGTCTTCACCCCTCTAAACAGAAACTCTCTGACAGTTTCAGACTAGCCAAGTCTTCACCCCTCCTAAACAGAAACTCTCTGACAGTTTCAGACTAGCCAAGTCTTCACCCCTCTAAACAGAAACTCTCTGACAGTTTCAGACTAGCCAAGTCTTCACCCCTCTAAACAGAAACTCTCTGACAGTTTCAGACTAGCCAAGTCTTCACCCCTCTAAACAGAAACTCTCTGACAGTTTCAGACTAGCCAAGTCTTCACCCCTCCTAAACAGAAACTCTGACAGTTTCAGACTAGCCAAGTCTTCACCCCTCTAAACAGAAACTCTCTGACAGTTTCAGACTAGCCAAGTCTTCACCCCTCTAAACAGAAACTCTCTGACAGTTTCAGACTAGCCAAGTCTTCACCCCTCCTAAACAGAAACTCTCTCTGACAGTTTCAGACTAGCCAAGTCTTCACCCCTCTAAACAGAAACTCTCTGACAGTTTCAGACTAGCCAAGTCTTCACCCCTCCTAAACAGAAACTATCTGACAGTTTCAGACTAGCCAAGTCTTCACCCCTCTAAACAGAAATTCTCTGACAGTTTCAGACTAGCCAAGTCTTCACCCCTCTAAACAGAAACTCTCTCTGACAGTTTCAGACTAGCCAAGTCTTCACCCCTCTAAACAGAAACTCTCTGACAGTTTCAGACTAGCCAAGTCTTCACCCCTCCTAAACAGAAACTCTCTGACAGTTTCAGACTAGCCAAGTCTTCACCCCTCTAAACAGAAACTCTCTGACAGTTTCAGACTAGCCAAGTCTTCACCCCTCTAAACAGAAACTCTGACAGTTTCAGAATAGCCAAGTCTTCACCCCTCTAAACAGAAACTCTCTGACAGTTTCAGACTAGCCAAGTCTTCACCCCTCTAAACAGAAACTCTCTGACAGTTTCAGACTAGCCAAGTCTTCACCCCTCCTAAACAGAAACTAACTCTGACAGTTTCAGACTAGCCAAGTCTTCACCCCTCCTAAACAGAAACTAACTCTGACAGTTTCAGACTAGCCAAGTCTTCACCCCTCTAAACAGAAACTCTCTGACAGTTTCAGACTAGCCAAGTCTTCACCCCTCCTAAACAGAAACTCTCTGACAGTTTCAGACTAGCCAAGTCTTCACCCCTCTAAACAGAAACTCTCTGACAGTTTCAGACTAGCCAAGTCTTCACCCCTCTAAACAGAAACTCTCTGACAGTTTCAGACTAGCCAAGTCTTCACCCCTCCTAAACAAACTCTGACAGTTTCAGACTAGCCAAGTCTTCACCCCTCTTAACAGAAACTCTCTGACAGTTTCAGACTAGCCAAGTCTTCACCCCTCTAAACAGAAACTCTGACAGTTTCAGACTAGCCAAGTCTTCACCCCTCCTAAACAGAAACTCTCTTGACAGTTTCAGACTAGCCAAGTCTTCACCCCTCCTAAACAGAAACTCTCTCTTGACAGTTTCAGACTAGCCAAGTCTTCACCCCTCCTAAACAGAAACTCTGACAGTTTCAGACTAGCCAAGTCTTCACCCCTCTAAACAGAAACTCTCTGACAGTTTCAGACTAGCCAAGTCTTCACCCCTCTAAACAGAAACTCTCTCTAACAGTTTCAGACTAGCCAAGTCTTCACCCCTCCTAAACAGAAACTCTCTCTGACAGTTTCAGACTAGCCAAGTCTTCAACCCTCTAAACAGAAACTCTCTCTAACAGTTTCAGACTAGCCAAGTCTTCACCCCTCCTAAACAGAAACTCTCTCTGACAGTTTCAGACTAGCCAAGTCTTCACCCCTCTAAACAGAAACTCTCTCTGACAGTTTCAGACTAGCCAAGTCTTCACCCCTCTAAACAGAAACTCTCTCTGACAGTTTCAGACTAGCCAAGTCTTCACCCCTCTAAACAGAAACTCTCTGACAGTTTCAGACTAGCCAAGTCTTCACCCCTCCTAAACAGAAACTCTCTGACAGTTTCAGACTAGCCAAGTCTTCACCCCTCTAAACAGAAATTCTCTGACAGTCTCAGACTAGCCAAGTCTTCACCCCTCTAGACAGAAACTCTCTGACAGTTTCATACTAGCCAAGTCTTCACCCCTCTAAACAGAAACTCTCTCTGACAGTTTCAGACTAGCCAAGTCTTCACCCCTCTAAACAGAAACTCTCTGACAGTTTCAGACTAGCCAAGTCTTCACCCCTCTAAACAGAAACTCTGACAGTTTCAGAATAGCCAAGTCTTCACCCCTCTAAACAGAAACTCTCTGACAGTTTCAGACTAGCCAAGTCTTCACCCCTCTAAACAGAAACTCTCTGACAGTTTCAGACTAGCCAAGTCTTCACCCCTCCTAAACAGAAACTAACTCTGACAGTTTCAGACTAGCCAAGTCTTCACCCCTCCTAAACAGAAACTAACTCTGACAGTTTCAGACTAGCCAAGTCTTCACCCCTCCTAAACAGAAACTCTCTGACAGTTTCAGACTAGCCAAGTCTTCACCCCTCTAAACAGAAACTAACTCTGACAGTTTCAGACTAGCCAAGTCTTCACCCCTCTAAACAGAAACTCTCTCTGACAGTTTCAGACTAGCCAAGTCTTCACCCCTCTAAACAGAAACTCTCTGACGGTTTCAGACTAGCCAAGTCTTCACCCCTCCTAAACAGAAACTCTCTGACAGTTTCAGACTAGCCAAGTCTTCACCCCTCTAAACAGAAACTCTCTGACAGTTTCAGACTAGCCAAGTCTTCACCCCTCTAAACAGAAACTCTCTGACAGTTTCAGACTAGCCAAGTCTTCACCCCTCTAAACAGAAACTCTCTCTGACAGTTTCAGACTAGCCAAGTCTTCACCCCTCTAGACAGAAACTCTCTGACAGTTTCAGACTAGCCAAGTCTTCACCCCTCTAAACAGAAACTCTCTGACAGTTTCAGACTAGCCAAGTCTTCACCCCTCTAAACAGAAACTCTCTGACAGTTTCAGACTAGCCAAGTCTTCACCCCTCTAAACAGAAACTCTCTGACAGTTTCAGACTAGCCAAGTCTTCACCCCTCTAAACAGAAACTCTCTGACAGTTTCAGACTAGCCAAGTCTTCACCCCTCTAAACAGAAACTCTCTGACAGTTTCAGACTAGCCAAGTCTTCACCCCTCCTAAACAGAAACTCTCTGACAGTTTCAGACTAGCCAAGTCTTCACCCCTCTAAACAGAAACTCTCTGACAGTTTCAGACTAGCCAAGTCTTCACCCCTCTAAACAGAAACTCTCTGACAGTTTCAGACTAGCCAAGTCTTCACCCCTCTAAACAGAAACTCTCTGACAGTTTCAGACTAGCCAAGTCTTCACCCCTCCTAAACAGAAACTCTGACAGTTTCAGACTAGCCAAGTCTTCACCCCTCTAAACAGAAACTCTCTGACAGTTTCAGACTAGCCAAGTCTTCACCCCTCTAAACAGAAACTCTCTGACAGTTTCAGACTAGCCAAGTCTTCACCCCTCCTAAACAGAAACTCTCTCTGACAGTTTCAGACTAGCCAAGTCTTCACCCCTCTAAACAGAAACTCTCTGACAGTTTCAGACTAGCCAAGTCTTCACCCCTCCTAAACAGAAACTATCTGACAGTTTCAGACTAGCCAAGTCTTCACCCCTCTAAACAGAAACTCTCTGACAGTTTCAGACTAGCCAAGTCTTCACCCCTCTAAACAGAAACTCTCTGACAGTTTCAGACTAGCCAAGTCTTCACCCCTCCTAAACAGAAACTCTCTCTGACAGTTTCAGACTAGCCAAGTCTTCACCCCTCTAAACAGAAACTCTCTGACAGTTTCAGACTAGCCAAGTCTTCACCCCTCTAAACAGAAACTCTCTCTACAGTTTCAGACTAGCCAAGTCTTCACCCCTCTAAACAGAAACTCTCTGACAGTTTCAGACTAGCCAAGTCTTCACCCCTCTAAACAGAAACTCTCTGACAGTTTCAGACTAGCCAAGTCTTCACCCCTCTAAACAGAAACTCTCTGACAGTTTCAGACTAGCCAAGTCTTCACCCCTCTAAACAGAAACTCTCTGACAGTTTCAGACTAGCCAAGTCTTCACCCCTCTAAACAGAAACTCTCTGACAGTTTCAGACTAGCCAAGTCTTCACCCCTCTAAACAGAAACTCTCTGACAGTTTCAGACTAGCCAAGTCTTCACCCCTCTAAACAGAAACTCTCTGACAGTTTCAGACTAGCCAAGTCTTCACCCCTCCTAAACAGAAACTCTCTGACAGTTTCAGACTAGCCAAGTCTTCACCCCTCTAAACAGAAACTCTCTGACAGTTTCAGACTAGCCAAGTCTTCACCCCTCTAAACAGAAACTCTCTGACAGTTTCAGACTAGCCAAGTCTTCACCCCTCTAAACAGAAACTCTCTGACAGTTTCAGACTAGCCAAGTCTTCACCCCTCCTAAACAGAAACTATCTGACAGTTTCAGACTAGCCAAGTCTTCACCCCTCTAAACAGAAACTCTCTGACAGTTTCAGACTAGCCAAGTCTTCACCCCTCTAAACAGAAACTCTCTGACAGTTTCAGACTAGCCAAGTCTTCACCCCTCCTAAACAGAAACTCTCTCTGACAGTTTCAGACTAGCCAAGTCTTCACCCCTCTAAACAGAAACTCTCTGACAGTTTCAGACTAGCCAAGTCTTCACCCCTCCTAAACAGAAACTATCTGACAGTTTCAGACTAGCCAAGTCTTCACCCCTCTAAACAGAAACTCTCTGACAGTTTCAGACTAGCCAAGTCTTCACCCCTCCTAAACAGAAACTCTCTCTGACAGTTTCAGACTAGCCAAGTCTTCACCCCTCTAAACAGAAACTCTCTCTGACAGTTTCAGACTAGCCAAGTCTTCACCCCTCTAAACAGAAACTCTCTCTAACAGTTTCAGACTAGCCAAGTCTTCACCCCTCCTAAACAGAAACTCTCTGACAGTTTCAGACTAGCCAAGTCTTCACCCCTCTAAACAGAAACTCTCTGACAGTTTCAGACTAGCCAAGTCTTCACCCCTCTAAACAGAAACTCTCTGACAGTTTCAGACTAGCCAAGTCTTCACCCCTCCTAAACAGAAACTCTCTGACAGTTTCAGACTAGCCAAGTCTTCACCCCTCCTAAACAGAAACTCTCTGACAGTTTCAGACTAGCCAAGTCTTCACCCCTCTAAACAGAAACTCTCTGACAGTTTCAGACTAGCCAAGTCTTCACCCCTCTAAACAGAAACTCTCTGACAGTTTCAGACTAGCCAAGTCTTCACCCCTCCTAAACAGAAACTCTCTGACAGTTTCAGACTAGCCAAGTCTTCACCCCTCTAAACAGAAACTCTCTGACAGTTTCAGACTAGCCAAGTCTTCACCCCTCTAAACAGAAACTCTCTGACAGTTTCAGACTAGCCAAGTCTTCACCCCTCTAAACAGAAACTCTCTCTACAGTTTCAGACTAGCCAAGTCTTCACCCCTCTAAACAGAAACTCTCTGACAGTTTCAGACTAGCCAAGTCTTCACCCCTCTAAACAGAAACTCTCTTGACAGTTTCAGACTAGCCAAGTCTTCACCCCTCTAAACAGAAACTCTCTGACAGTTTCAGACTAGCCAAGTCTTCACCCCTCTAAACAGAAACTCTCTGACAGTTTCAGACTAGCCAAGTCTTCACCCCTCTAAACAGAAACTCTCTTGACAGTGTCGTAGAAACATTTGACTAAGAGATAATCAACTCAAACAAAATATCTCTATAGACACAGAAGCCTGTGAATTCAAGAATTTAGACTCTTTATTGCATAACAAAAAGCCTGAGTTTTTTCTCCATGGATAAAACTGTCTCTCTCTGGCTTAGAGATCTCTTTTATACACACAAATGAACAAACATGCGCACATTCCTAACTTATTTTAGTTCTGCATCACCCTTCTTTTTCAACATCCAGCTGTCACATAATGTCCACTCCAAAAGGTCATGAATGCTTTTTCTATATGAAGCCTTTCATTCTATCATTCTATTGGCTGCGTGGCGCAGGCCCCCTTCTTAAAAAAGAACTAATGCAATGCACACTGTTGAGAGCCTCTGTGAAAGAACACATGCATTCATTTAAAACATAGCATACACTTAATGTCTACATTTCTTATTTAAACATATTTCTTAATTATACAATATCAAACATGTTTATTACATTTTACCTTTGGCATCTCCCTACATGTGCCATAATGATACATAAAATAATCCTACAACAGTTTCAGACTAGCCAGATTGACGTTCAATCGAACAGTAACTGGATGCCTGTCTGCCTGCTTTAACATAACAAGCCACGGCCACGTGACTGACTGTCTGTAGGAGCGAACCATTTTCGTAACCAAAAATAAAAACGCAACATGTAAAGTGTTGGTCTCATGTTTCATGACCTGAAATAAAAGATCCCAGAAATGTTCCATGCGCACAAAAGGCTTATTTCTCTCAAATTCTGTGCAGAAATGTGTTTACATCCCTGTTAGTGAGCATTTCTCCTTTGTCAAGATAGTCCATCCACCTGTCAGGTGTATCGTATCAAGAAGCTGATTAAACAGCATGATCATTACACAGGTGCACCTTGTGCTGGGGACAATAAAAGGCCACTCTAAAATGTGCAGTTTTGTCACACAACACAATGCCACAGATGTCTCAAGTTTTGAGGGAGCGCGCAATTGGCATGCTGACTGCAGGAATGTCCACCAGAGCTGTTGCCAGAGAATGTAATGTTAATTTCTCTACCATAAGCCGCCTCCAAAGTTGTTTTAGAGAATTTGGTAGTACGTCCATGAAACATGGGACCAGCACTTTACATGTTGCATTTATATTTTTGTTCAGTGTATGTATGTATGTATGTATGTATATATATATATATATATATATATATATATATATATATATATATATATATATATATATATATATATATATATACACAAAAACATCCTTCTTCCTCCATATATATATATACATACACACACACACACACACACACACACACACACACAGTGGGGAGAACAAGTATTTGATACACTGCCGACTTTGCAGGTTTTCCTACTTACAAAGCATGTAGAGGTCTGTAATTTTTATCATAGGTACACTTCAACTGTGAGAGATGGAATCTAAAACAAAAATCCAGAAAATCACATTGTACGATTTTTAAGTAATTAATTTGCATTGTATTGCATGACATAAGTATTTGATACATCAGAAAAGCAAAAACTTAATATTTGGTACAGAAACCTTTGTTTGCAATTACAGAGATCATACGTTTCCTGTAGGTCTTGACCAGGTTTGCACACACTGCAGCAGGGATTTTGGCCCACTCCTCCATACAGACCTTCTCCAGATCCTTCAGGTTTCGGGGCTGTCGCTGGGCAATACGGACTTTCAGCTCCCTCCAAAGATTTTCTATTGGGTTCAGGTCTGGAGACTGGCTAGGCCACTCCAGGACCTTGAGATGCTTCTTACGGAGCCACTCCTTAGTTGCCCTGGCTGTGTGTTTTGGGTCGTTGTCATGCTGGAAGACCCAGCCACGACCCATCTTCAATGCTCTTACTGAGGGAAGGAGGTTGTTGGCCAAGATCTCGCGATACATGGCCCCATCCATCCTCCCCTCAATACGGTGCAGTCGTCCTGTCCCCTTTGCAGAAAAGCATCCCCAAAGAATGATGTTTCCACCTCCATGCTTCACGGTTAGGATGGTGTTCTTGGGGTTGTACTCATCCTTCTTCCTCCAAACACGGCGAGTGGAGTTTAGACCAAAAAGCTCTATTTTTGTCTCATCAGACCACATGACCTTCTCCCATTCCTCCTCTGGAACATCCAGATGGTCATTGGCAAACTTCAGACGGGCCTGGACATGCGCTGGTTTGAGCAGGGGGACCTTGCGTGCGCTGCAGGATTTTAATCCATGACGGCGTAGTGTGTTACTAATGGTTTTCTTTGAGACTGTGGTCCCAGCTCTCTTCAGGTCATTGACCAGGTCCTGCCGTGTAGTTCTGGGCTGATTCCTCACCTTCCTCATGATCATTGATGCCCCACAAGGTGAGATCTTGCATGGAGCCCCAGACCGAGGGTGATTGACCGTCATCTTGAACTTCTTCCATTTTCTAATAATTGCGCCAACAGTTGTTGCCTTCTCACCAAGCTGCTTGCCTATTGTCCTGTAGCCCATCCCAGCCTTGTGCAGGTCTACAATTTTATCCCTGATGTCCTTACACAGCTCTCTGGTCTTGGCCATTGTGGAGAGGTTGGAGTCTGTTTGATTGAGTGTGTGGACAGGTGTCTTTTATACAGGTAACGAGTTCAAACAGGTGCAGTTAATACAGGTAATGAGTGGAGAACAGGAGGGCTTCTTAAAGAAAAACTAACAGGTCTGTGAGAGCCGGAATTCTTACTGGTTGGTAGGTGATCAAATACTTATGTCATGCAATAAAATGCAAATTAATTACTTAAAAAATCATACAATGTGATTTTCTGGATTTTTGTTTTAGATTCCGTCTCTCACAGTTGAAGTGTACCTATGATAAAAATTACAGACCTCTACATGCTTTGTAAGTAGGAAATCTCCCCTATATATATATATATATATATATATATATATATATATATATATATATATATATATATACATACATACATACATACATACATACATACATACATACATACATACATACATACATACATACATACATACATACATACATACATACAGTACCAGTCAAAAGTTTGGACATACCTACTCATTCCAGGGTTTTTCTTTATTTTACAGTTGAAGTCAGAAGTTTACATATACCTTAGCCAAATACATTTAAACTCAGTTTTCCACAATTCCTGACATTAAACCTAGTAAAAAATCCCTGTCTTAGGTCAGTTAGGATCACCACTTTATTTTAAGAATGTGAAATGTCAGAACGATAGTAGAGAGAATGATTTATTTCAGCTCTTATTTCTTTCATCACATTCCCAGTGGGTCAGAAGTTTACATACACTCAATTAGTATTTGGTAGCATTGCCTTTAAATTGTTTAACTTGGGTCAAACATTTCGGGTAGCCTTCCACAAGCTTCCCACAATATGTTGGGTGAATTTTGGCCCATTCCTCCTGACAGAGCTGGTGTAACTGAGTCAGGTTTGTAGGCCTCCTTCCTCGCACACACTTTTTCAGTTCTGCCCACAAATGTTCTATAGGATTGAGGTCAGGGCTTTGTGATGGCCACTCCAATACCTTGACTTTGTTGTCTTTAAGCCATTTTGCCACAACTTTGGAAGTATGCTTGGGGTCATTCTCCATTTGGAAGACCCATTTGCGACCAAGCTTTAACTTCCTGACTGATGTCTTGAGATGTGGCTTCAATATATCCACATAATGTTCCTTCCTCATGATGCCATCTATTTTGTGAAGTGCACAACTGCAGCAAAGCACCCCCACAGCATGATGCTGCCACCCCCGTGCGTCACGGTTGGGATGGTGTTCTTCGGCTCGCAAGCGTCCCCCTTTTTCCTCCAAACATAACGATGGTCATTATGGCCAAACAGTTCTATTTCTGTTTCATCAGACCAGAGGACATTTCTCCAAAAAGTACGATCTTTGTCCCCATGTGCAGTTGCAAACCGTAGTCTGGCTTTTTTATGGCGGTTTTGGAGCAGTGGCTTCTTCCTTGCTGAGCGGCCTTACAGGTTATGTCGATATAGGACTCGTTTTACTGTGGATATAGATACTTTTGAACCTGTTTCCTCCAGCATCTTCACAAGGTCCTTTGCTGTTGTTCTGGGATTGATTTGCACTTTGCGCACGTTCTCTAGGAGACAGAACGCGTCTCCTTCCTGAGCGGTATGACGGCTGCATGGTCCCATGGTGTTTATACTTGCGTACTATTGTTTGTACAGATGAATGTGGTACCTTCAGGCGTTTGGAAATTGCTCCCAAGGATGAACCAGACTTGTGGAGGTCTACAATGTTTTTTCAGAGGTCTTGGCTGATTTCGTTTGATTTTCCCATGATGTCAAGCAAAGAGGCACTGAGTTTGAAGGTAGGCCTTGAAATACATCCACAGGTACACCTCCAACTGACTCAAATGATGTCAAATAGCCTAACAGAAGCTTCTAAAGCCATGACATCATTTTCTGGAATTTTCCAAGCTGTTTAAAGGCACAGTCAACTTAGTGTATGTAAACTTCTGACCCACTGGAATTGTGATACAGTGAAATAATCTGTCTGTAAACAATTGTTGGAAAAATTACTTGTGTCATGCACAAAGTAGATGTCCTAACCGACTTGCCAAAACTATAGTTTGATAACAAGAAATTTGTGGAGTGGTTGAAGAACGAGTTTTAATGACTCCAACCTAAGTGTATGTAAACTTCCGACTTCAACTGTGTGTGTGTGTGTATGTATACATACATACACACACACATATATATATATATATATACTGCTCAAAAAAATAAAGGGAACACTTAAACAACACAATGTAACTCCAAGTCAATCACACTCCTGTGAAATCAAACTGTCCACTTAGGAAGCAACACTGATTGACAATAAATGTCACATGCTGTTGTGCAAATGGAATAGACAACAGGTGGAAATTATAAGCAATTAGTAAGACACCCCCAATAAAGGACTGGTTTTGCATGTGGTGACCACAGACCACTTCTCAGTTCCTATGCTTCCTGGCTGATGTTTTGGTCACTTTTGAATGCTGGCGGTGCTTTCACTCTAGTGGTAGCATGAGACTGAGTCTACAACCCACACAAGTGGCTCAGGTAGCGCAGCTCATCCAGGATGGCACATCAATGCGAGCTGTGGCAAGAAGGTTTGCTGTGTCTGTCAGCGTAGTGTCCAGAGCATGGAGGCGCTACCAGGAGACAGGCCAGTACATCCGGAGACGTGGAGGAGGCCGTAGGAGGGCAACAACCCAGCAGCAGGACTGCTACCTCCGCCTTTGTGCAAGGAGGAGCAGGAGGAGCACTGCCAGAGCCCTGCAAAATGACATCCAGCAGGCCACAAATGTGCATGTGTCTGCTCAAACAGTCAGAAACAGACTCCATGAGGGTGGTATGAGGGCCCGACGTCCACAGGTGGGGGTTGTGCTTACAGCCCAACACCGTGCAGGACGTTTGGCATTTGCCAGAGAACACCAAGATTGGCAAATTCGCCACTGGCGCCCTGTGCTCTTCACAGATGAAAGCAGGTTCACACTGAGCACATGTGACAGACGTGACAGAGTCTGGAGACGCCGTGGAGAACGTTCTGCTGCCTGCAACATCCTCCGGCATGACCGGTTTGGCGGTGGGTCAGTCATGGTGTGGGGTGGCATTTCCTTGGGGGGCCGCACAGCCCTCCATGTGCTCGCCAGAGGTAGCCTGACTGCCATTAGGTACCGAGATGAGATCCTCAGACCCCTTGTGAGACCATGTGCTGGTGCGGTTGGCCCTGGGTTCCTCCTAATGCAAGACAATGCTAGACCTCATGTGGCTGGAGTGTGTCAGCAGTTCCTGCAAGAGGAAGGCATTGATGCTATGGATTGGCCCGCCTGTTCCCCAGACCTGAATCCAATTGAGCACATCTGGGACATCATGTCTCGCTCCATCCACCAACGCCACGTTGCACCACAGACTGTCCAGGAGTTGGCAGATGCTTTAGTCCAGGTCTGGGAGGAGATCCCTCAGGAGACCATCCACCACCTCATCAGGAGCATGCCCAGGCGTTGTAGGGAGGTCATACAGGCACGTGGAGGCCACACACACTACTGAGCCTCATTTTGACTTGTTTTAAGGACATTACATAAAAGTTGGATCAGCCTGTAGTGTGGTTTTCCACTTTAATTTTGAGGGTGACTCCAAATCCTGACCTCCTCCATTGGCTGATACATTTGATTTCCAATTTTTGTGTGATTTTGTTGTCAGCACATTCAACTATGTAAAGAAAAAAGTATTTAATACGATTATTTCATTCATTCAGATCTAGGATGTGTTATTTTAGTGTTCCCTTTATTTTTTCGAGCAGTGTGTGTATGTGTATATATATATATATATATATATATATATATATATATATATATATATATATATATATATATATATATATATATATATATATATACATACATACATACATACATACATACATACATACATACATACATACATACATACATACATATATATATATATATATATATATATATATATATATATATATATATATATATATATATATATATATATATATATATATATATATATATATATATATATATATATATACACATATACACATATACACATATACACATATACACATATACACATATACACATATACACATATACACATACATACATATACAGTACCCATCAAAAGTTTGGATAGTCCTTACACAGCCTGGAGGTGTGTTGGGTCATTGTCCTGTTGATAAACAAATGATAGTCCCACTAAGCCCAAACCAGATGGGATGGCGTATCGCTGCAGAATGCTGTGGTAGCCATGCTGGTTAAGTGTGCCTTGAATTCTAAATAAATCACAGACAGTGTCACCAGCAAAGCACCCCCACACCATAACACCACCTCCTCCATGCTTTACGGTGGGAAATACACATGCGGAGATCATCGGTTCACCCACACCGCGTCTCACAAAGACAAGGCAGTTGGAACCAAAAATCTCAAATTTGGATTCCAGACCAAAGGACAAATTTCCACCGGTCTAATGTCCATTGCTCGTGTTTCTTGGCCCACGCAAGTCTCTTCTTCTTATTGGTGTCCTTTAGTAGTGGTTCTTTGCAGCAATTCGACCATGAAGGCCTGATTCACACAGTCTCCTCTGAACAGTTGATGTTGAGATGTGTCTGTTACTTTAACTCTGTGAAGCACTTATTTGGGTAACTTATAGTCTGGTAACTCTAATGAACTTATCCTCTGCAGCAGAGGTAACTCTGGGTCTTCCATTCCTGTGGCGGTCCTCATGAGAGCCAGTTTCATCATAGCGCTTAATGGTTTTTGCGACTGCACTTGAAGAAACTTTCAAAGTTCTTGAAATGTTCTGGATTGACTGACCTTCATGTCTTAAAGTAATAATGGACTGTCGTTTCTCTTTGCTTATTTGAGCTGTTCTTGCCATAATATGGACTTGGTCTTTTACCAAATAGGACTATCTTCTGTATACCAACCGTACCTTGTCACAACACAACTGATTGTCTCAAACGCATTAAGAAGGAAAGAAATTCCACAAATTACCTTTTAAGAAGGCACACCTTTTAATTGAAATGCATTCCAGGTGACTACCTCATGAAGCTGGTTGAGAGAACGCCAAGAGTGTGCAAAGCTGTCATCAAGGCAAAGGGTGGCTTTTTGAAGAATCTCAAATATAAAATGTATTTTGATTTGTCTAACACTTTTTTGGTTACTACATGATTCCATATGTGTTATTTCATAGTTTTGATGTCTTCACTATTATTCTACAATATAGAAAATAGTAAAAAATAAAGAAAAACCCTTGAATGAGTAGGTGTGTCCAAACTTTTGACTGGTAGTGTACTAATATCTATAATCCATGTTCTTCAGGTCAGATTCTGATGAGGAGGACAGGAAGAAGAAGAGTGTAGATGGCTTCTGGCAGAAAATGGTAACACACACACTACACACACACACTCTACACACACACACACACACTCTACACACACACTACACACACACACTCTACACACACACCACACACACACTCTACACACACACACTACATAATATAATAATATAATATGCCATTTAGCAGACGCTTTTATCCAAAGCGACTTAGTCATGCATGCATACATTTTTGTGTATGGGTGGTCCCCCGGGGATCGAACCCACTACCCTGGCGTTACAAGCGCCGTACTCTACCAGCTGAGCTACAGAGGACCACACACACTACACACACACCACACACTACACACAAACACTACACACACACACTACACACACACCACACACTACACACAAACACTACACACACACCACACACTACACACAAACACTACACACACACACTACACACACACCACACACTACACACACACACTACACACACACCACACACTACACACAAACACTACACACACACACTCTACACACACACACCTATACATACACACTACACACACACACAGCACACTACACACAAACACTACACACACACACTCTACACACACACACCTATACATACACACTACACACACACACACAGCACACTACACACACACACTACACACACACACACCTATACACTACACACACACCACACACTACACACAAACACTACACACACACACTCTACACACACACACCTATACATACACACTACACACACACACACCACACACTACACACAAACACTACACACACACACTCTACACACACACACCTATACATACACACTACACACACACACACAGCACACTACACACACACACACACCTATACACTACACACACACCACACACTACACACAAACACTACACACACACACTCTACACACACACACCTATACATACACACTACACACACACACACCACACACTACACACAAACACTACACACGCACACTCTACACACACACACCTATACACACACACTACACACACACACACACAGCACACTACACACACACACTACACACACTACACACACACACACCTATACACTACACACACTACACACACACCTATACACTACACACACTACACACACACACACCTAGACACACACACACTACACACACACTACACACAAACAAACACCCCAACTACTGATGACGTGCTGACACTAACAGCTTGTCTGTGATTGGTTGTTTGTCTCTCCTAGATGTCCAATAAGAAGGCCCCAGACAGGAAGATTGAAAAGGAGAGGAATGGAGAGAAACACAGCAGCCCTCCTCCTACCTCTCCTCCTCCTTCTCCCGTTCTCTTTCCTCAAGTACCGGTACGGTTCAGCTACGCTCCTTCTACCTCTCCTCCTCCTTCTCCCGTTCTCTTTCCTCAAGTACCGGTACGGTTCAGCTACGCTCCTTCTACCTCTCCTCCTCCTTCTCCCGTTCTCTTTCCTCAAGTACCGGTACGGTTCAGCTACGCTCCTTCTACCTCTCCTCCTCCTTCTCCCGTTCTCTTTCCTCAAGTACCGGTACGGTTCAGCTACGCTCCTTCTCCCTCTCCTCCTCCTTCTCCCGTTCTCTTTCCTCAAGTACCGGTACGGTTCAGCTACGCTCTTACCTCTCTGCATTCTATCTGTCACTCTCAATGTCTTCTGAAAGTGGTTATTAATGGGCTTGGTCCAGCAACAATATAGTCTTCTGATAGTGGTTATTAATGGGCTTGGTCCAGCAACGATATAGTCTTCTGATAGTGGTTATTAATGGGCTTGGTCCAGCAACAATATAGTCTTCTGATAGTGGTTATTAATGGGCTTGGTCCAGCAACAATATAGTCTTCTGATAGTGGTTATTAATGGGCTTGGTCCAGCAACAATATAGTCTTCTGATAGTGGTTATTAATGGGCTTGGTCCAGCAACAATATAGTCTTCTGATAGTGGTTATTAATGGGCTTGGTCCAGCAACAATATAGTCTTCTGATAGTGGTTATTAATGGGCTTGGTCCAGCAACAATATAGTCTTCTGATAGTGGTTATTAATGGGCTTGGTCCAGCAACAATATAGTCTTCTGATAGTGGTTATTAGTGGGCTTGGTCCAGCAACGATATAGTCTTCTGATAGTGGTTATTAATGGGCTTGGTCCAGCAACAATATAGTCTTCTGATAGTGGTTATTAATGGGCTTGGTCCAGCAACAATATAGTCTTCTGATAGTGGTTATTAATGGGCTTGGTCCAGCAACAATATAGTCTTCTGATAGTGGTTATTAATGGGCTTGGTCCAGCAACAATATAGTCTTCTGATAGTGGTTATTAGTGGGCTTGGTCCAGCAACAATATAGTCTTCTGATAGTGGTTATTAGTGGGCTTGGTCCAGCAACAATATAGTCTTCTGATAGTGGTTATTAATGGGCTTGGTCCAGCAACAATATAGTCTTCTGATAGTGGTTATTAGTGGGCTTGATCCAGCAACAATATAGTCTTCTGATAGTGGTTATTAGTGGGCTTGGTCCAGCAACGATATAGTCTTCTGATAGTGGTTATTAATGGGCTTGGTCCAGCAACAATATAGTCTTCTGATAGTGGTTATTAGTGGGCTTGGTCCAGCAACAATATAGTCTTCTGATAGTGGTTATTAATGGGCTTGGTCCAGCAACAATATAGTCTTCTGATAGTGGTTATTAGTGGGCTTGGTCCAGCAACAATATAGTCTTCTGATAGTGGTTATTAGTGGGCTTGGTCCAGCAACAATATAGTCTTCTGATAGTGGTTATTAATGGGCTTGGTCCAGCAACAATATAGTCTTCTGATAGTGGTTATTAGTGGGCTTGGTCCAGCAACAATATAGTCTTCTGATAGTGGTTATTAATGGGCTTGGTCCAGCAACAATATAGTCTTCTGATAGTGGTTATTAGTGGGCTTGGTCCAGCAACAATATAGTCTTCTGATAGTGGTTATTAGTGGCCTTGGTCCAGCAACAATATAGTCTTCTGATAGTGGTTATTAATGGGCTTGGTCCAGCAACGATATAGTCTTCTGATAGTGGTTATTAATGGGCTTGGTCCAGCAACAATATAGTCTTCTGATAGTGGTTATTAATGGGCTTGGTCCAGCAACAATATAGTCTTCTGATAGTGGTTATTAGTGGCCTTGGTCCAGCAACGATATAGTCTTCTGATAGTGGTTATTAATGGGCTTGGTCCAGCAACAATATAGTCTTCTGATAGTGGTTATTAGTGGGCTTGGTCCAGCAACAATATAGTCTTCTGATAGTGGTTATTAGTGGGCTTGATCCAGCAACAATATAGTCTTCTGATAGTGGTTATTAGTGGGCTTGGTCCAGCAACAATATAGTCTTCTGATAGTGGTTATTAATGGGCTTGGTCCAGCAACAATATAGTCTTCTGATAGTGGTTATTAGTGGGCTTGGTCCAGCAACAATATAGTCTTCTGAAAGTGGTTATTAATGGGCTTGGTCCAGCAACAATATAGTCTTCTGATAGTGGTTATTAGTGGGCTTGGTCCAGCAACAATATAGTCTTCTGATAGTGGTTATTAATGGGCTTGGTCCAGCAACAATATAGTCTTCTGATAGTGGTTATTAGTGGGCTTGGTCCAGCAACAATATAGTCTTCTGATAGTGGTTATTAGTGGGCTTGGTCCAGCAACAATATAGTCTTCTGATAGTGGTTATTAATGGGCTTGGTCCAGCAACAATATAGTCTTCTGATAGTGGTTATTAGTGGGCTTGGTCCAGCAACAATATAGTCTTCTGAAAGTGGTTATTAATGGGCTTGGTCCAGCAACGATATAGGAAGATGTAATAAGTAATTTTCTTTATTTTCTGTCTTTCTTTCTCTGTAACTTTCAAACCGTGTCACCTCTCCCTTGTCTTCTGCGTAGAAGGTAGAGGCTTCAGCAGTACCTGTGACCGGACCACCAGTCACGTCTCCAGCTCCTGAAGTTCCAGTTAAAACGGAGAGCACGGTGAAGATGGAAAACACTGTTAAGACGGAGGACTCCTCCTCTTCCTCTCCTCCCGTCTCCCCTCGTCTTCCTGTTGCTCTCCGTGTTCCTCCCACTCAGAGTGAGCTGCTGTTCCGTCTCCCTCCTCTCCCCCCGACCCCCTTCCCTTCCTCCCTCCCCCTGGAGGCGGCCTCCCACTCCATCCCCCAGAAGCCCCTAGTGCACCTGGCCCGTATCCGAAACCCTTCCCCGTGTCTGGTCATCCACTGGAGGGTCGCTGAGGAAGACCCCGCAGCGCCCGACATGGACAGTTACAGGTACGGATGCAGACAGAGCCGCCCGGCTCTCAAACTGAGGGCTAAATATGGAATTTTTTTCAATTCCATATTTTTGGTGATTATGATTACCATAAAAAAAAAAGAAACATAAAGGAATGTCTCCTCCTCCTCCCCCTCCCTCTCTCTCCTCCTCCTCCCCTTCCCCCTTTCTCTCTTCCCTCTCTCTCCTCCCTCTCCCCCTCTCTCCTCCCTCTCCCCCTCTCTCCTCCCCCTCCCCCTCTCTCCTCCCCCTCCCCCTCTCTCCTCCCCCTCCCTCTCTCTCCTCCCCCTCCCTCTCTCTCCTCCCCCTCTCTCCTCTCTCCTCCCCCTCCCCCTCTCTCCTCCCCCTCCCTCTCTCTCCTACCCCTCCCCCTCTCTCCTCCCTCTCCCCCTCTCTCCTCCCCCTCCCCCTCTCTCCTCCCCCTCCCCCTCTCTCCTCCCCCTCCCCCTCTCTCCTCTCTCTTCACCCTCCCTCTCTCTCCTACCCCTCTCTCCTCCCTCTCCCCCTCTCTCCTCCCCCTCCCTCTCTCTCCTCCCCCCTCCTCCCCCTCCCTCTCTCTCCTCCCCCTCTCTCCTCTCTCCTCCCCCTCCCCCTCTCTCCTCCCCCTCCCTCTCTCTCCTCCCCCTCCCTCTCTCTCCTCCCCCTCCCCCTCTCTCCTCCCCCTCCCCCTCCCTCTCTCTCCTCCCCCTCCCCCTCCCTCTCTCTCCTCCCCCTCCCCCTCCCTCTCTCTCCTCCCCCTCCCCCTCCCTCTCTCTCCTCCCCCTCCCTCTCTCTCCTCCCCCTCCCCCTCTCTCCTCCCTCTCTCTCCTACCCCTCCTCCTCCCTCTCCCCCCCCTCTCTCTCCCCCCCCTCCCTCTCTCTCCTCCCCCTCCCTCTCTCCTCCTCCTCCCCCTCTCCCCCCCTCCCTCTCTCTCCTCCCCCTCCCTCTCTCTCCTCCCCCTCCCCCTCTCTCCTCCCTCTCCCCCTCTCTCCTCCCCCTCCTCCTACCCCTCCTCCTCCCTCTCTCTCCTCCCCCTCCCCCTCTCTCCTACCCCTCCCTCTCTCTCCTACACCTCCTCCTCCTCCCTCTCCCCCCTCCCTCTCTCTCCTCCCCCTCCCTCTCTCTCCTCCCCCTCCCTCTCTCTCCTCCCCCTCCCTCTCTCTCCTCCCCCTCTCTCCTCTCTCCTACCCCTCCCTCTCTCTCCTACCCCTCCTCCTCCCTCTCTCTCCTCCCCCTCTCTCCTCTCTCCTACCCCTCCCTCTCTCTCCTACCCCTCCTCCCCCCTCTCTCTCCTACCCCTCCTCCTCCTCCCTCTCCCCCCCTCCCTCTCTCTCCTCCCTCTCTCCTCCCCCTCCCCCCAGTATCTACATCTCTCAGGACTCCTACCCCTCCTGGAGGAATGTGGGTGTGGTCAAGGCCCTGGCCCTGCCCATGGCTGTCACGGTAACCAAGTACCAATCGGGTACCACCAACGTCATCGTGGTCGGCAAGGACCGGTATGGTCGCTATGGACCCTACAGCGACGTACAGACTGTGGTCCTGGCATAGATAGATACGTGTTGGGGTTCTGTCCATCTAGATTGAAGGCCGCTCTGGCCCCCGAGGTGAGAGGTGAAAGGTTACTGTCTTTAACCCCCTGAGATCTAGTGGTCGCTAGAGTCAGCTATTCTCGCTGCTACATCTAAAAGGGGAAACAGAAACAGTGTTTTTATGTGTTTTCAATAGCATTACCAATCCAATGAAGGATCCACAACAACCGGGCCGAGCGTCTGCGGGTTTTTCGCTCCACCCTTGTCTTGATTGATGAATTAAGATCACTAATTAGTTAGGAACCTGAATATATATATATAGACATAGTGATACAGATTTTGTACATTTTAGTCATTTAGCAGACGCTCTTATCCAGAGCGACTTACAGTTAGTGAGTGCATACATTTTCATACTGCCCCCCCGTGGGAAACGAACCCACAACCCTGGGGTTGCATGCGCCATGCTCTACCAACTGAGCTACAGATTTGTCCTAGTTGAGTCAACTGTGTTAGCGATGTTTGGTAGATCTGTCCTAGTGGAGTCAACTGTGTTAGCGATGTTTTGTAGATCTGTCCTAGTGGAGTCAACTGTGTTAGTGATGTTTTGTAGATCTGTCCTAGTGGAGTCAACTGTGTTAGCAATGTTTTGTAGATCTGTCCTAGTGGAGTCAACTGTGTTAGTGATGTTTTGTAGATCTGTCCTAGTGGAGTCAACTGTGTTAGTGATGTTTTGTAGATCTGTCCTAGTGGAGTCAACTGTGTTAGCGATGTTTTGTAGATCTGTCCTAGTGGAGTCAACTGTGTTAGCGATGTTTTGTAGATCTGTCCTAGTGGAGTCAACTGTGTTAGTGATGTTTTGTAGATCTGTCCTAGTGGAGTCAACTGTGTTAGCGATGTTTTGTAGATCTGTCCTAGTGGAGTCAACTGTGTTAGTGATGTTTTGTAGATCTGTCCTAGTGGAGTCAACTGTGTTAGCGATGTTTTGTAGATCTGTCCTAGTGGAGTCAACTGTGTTAGCGATGTTTTGTAGATCTGTCCTAGTGGAGTCAACTGTGTTAGCGATGTTGGTCATGACTACCAGTCACACCTGTCTACAGGGATATGACCCTTTCCACTGTTAGATCTTGTTTCATCACTTTCATTCTTAAAGGTTTTACCTCTGTTGTAATAATAAAAACATCTCAACGTTTCCTAACTTGTCTTCTTGTGAAGTTTGTGTCTTTGATGATATATGAAACGTTTTGACGTCTGTGTCTGAGTAGCCCACTCCTACAGAGCTTCTGGCTGTGCAGGATTTTGTCCCAGCCCAGCACTAACACATCTGATTTCAAATACAATGGCCTAAATACCCACCATCTCTCCAGGACTGGAGTTACCAGACCCTTTGAATAGAGACCATCTCTCCAGGACTGGAGTTACCAGACCCTTTGAATAGAGACCATCTCTCCAGGACTGGAGTTACCAGACCCTTTGAATAGAGACCATCTCTCCAGGACTGGAGTTACCAGACCCTTTGAATAGAGACCATCTCTCCAGGACTGGAGTTACCAGACCCTTTGAATAGAGACCATCCCTCCAGGACTGGAGTCACCAGACCCTTTGAATAGAGACCATCTCTCCAGGACTGGAGTTACCAGACCCTTGAATAGAGACCATCTCTCCAGGACTGGAGTTACCAGACCCTTTGAATAGAGACCATCTCTCCAGGACTGGAGTTACCAGACCCTTTGAATAGAGACCATCCCTCCAGGACTGGAGTTACCAGACCATTTGAATAGAGACCATCTCTCCAGGACTGGAGTTACCAGACCCTTTGAATAGAGACCATCTCTCCAGGACTGGAGTTACCAGACCCTTTGAATAGAGACCATCTCTCCAGAACTGGAGTTACCAGACCCTTTGAATAGAGACCATCTCTCCAGGACTGGAGTTACCAGACCCTTTGAATAGAGACCATCTCTCCAGGACTGGAGTTACCAGACCCTTTGAATAGAGACCATCTCTCCAGGACTGGAGTTACCAGACCCTTTGAATAGAGACCATCTCTCCAGGACTGGAGTTACCAGACCCTTTGAATAGAGACCATCCCTCCAGGACTGGAGTTACCAGACCCTTTGAATAGAGACCATCTCTCCAGGACTGGAGTTACCAGACCCTTTGAATAGAGACCATCCCTCCAGGACTGGAGTTACCAGACCCTTTGAATAGAGACCATCTCTCCAGGACTGGAGTTACCAGACCCTTTGAATAGAGACCATCCCTCCAGGACTGGAGTCACCAGACCCTTTGAATAGAGACCATCTCTCCAGGACTGGAGTTACCAGACCCTTGAATAGAGACCATCCCTCCAGGACTGGAGTTACCAGACCCTTTGAATAGAGACCATCCCTCCAGGACTGGAGTCACCAGACCCTTTGAATAGAGACCATCCCTCCAGGACTGGAGTTACCAGACCCTTGTACTAGTAGAGTACCTACACCTGTATTCATTAAAGCGTCTCTCAGTAGGAGTGGTGATCTAGGATCAGGTGTCCCCTGGCCATTTCATGTTATTCCATCATGATCTAAAAGTCCAAACTGATCCTAGATCACCACTCCTACTCTGACGCTTTAATGAAGACAGGCAGTGAGCTGTGGTTCGCCAGCAGGTGGCACCAGATCACCAGAAACGGTGTTAGTGATGTTGGTAGATCTTTCAGTCTCTTTCACATGATCAGCAACTAGCGCTTCATTCCTAGGCCGTGTCCCGAGTCTACACCCTTTTTCCAGGAGTGTACACTTGCGCACTCCGCATAGGATTGGTGTATGCATTGGCCGGAGGCTGGGAGTTTCCACCATTTTTGTTAAATCCATGCGAGAAAGTGTGCAAGACAAGTGTACACTTGGGGGATAAGTGTGGAGAACTGGGGATGCAGACATTGACATAGACAGTTACCAGGACCAATGATCACAGGAGACAAGAAAAAATACATTTAATAAGACCACGCTCCCATGATGAGCCCAGTCCGGGGTGGGAGGGCTCTGTCTCTATGGAAACAACAAAGCCAAACAGAAGCTGCCTTTGGGGTCGAATAGAATTCCAATAGAATGCTATAGAATTCCAATAGAATGCTATAGAATTCCAATAGAATCCAAGGTAGCATAAAATCAAATTGTGTAGAAAGAGCCTTCGGTAACATCTTATTATCGTTTCCATCAGAAACCCGTTTCCACATTCTACTGGTGTTACGCCGTGAGGGAATTATACTTCATTTACAAACGCATCAACGGAGACTAAATGCTTTTTAGTCTTCAGAATAAAAGCATGTCGGTCTTCCTTTAAATCTCTTTTAGTTTGGCCTGTAGCATGTTGAGGGGGTTGCCTGGGTGCTGTTCATTATGGATAAAAACGTTGCGAAACAAGAGAGAATCGGGGAGATGCAGCCAGATCTTGTCAAATAAGAAACGTTCATTTTAGTGTTTCTTATTGGATAAATTCAAGGTAGAACCTTGCCTGTTTTCAAAAAAGGTTTCAAACACGCCATGGTGTGCCCTACTGAACACCGCCAAGCTGTCTCCTGGGTCTGTGGAGTAAACGATCCATCTTAACAATATTAAAGACAACTTTGGTCTGTTTCATCGGAAAATCAAGCAACTTCAACCACAGATCTCAAAACTGTAAATAATATACAACCTCACCATAACAACAAAACATGATGTGGAACTCTTTACTGTATCGACCTGTCAAATCAATTACACTGGCTTCTAGGGCAACACTTGAAATGGCACCCTGTTCCCTATCTAGCACACTACTTTAGACCAGAGACTGACACCCTATTCCCTAACTAGCACACTACTTTAGACCAGAGACTGGCACCCTATTCCCTAACTAGCACACTACTTTTGACCAGAGACTGGCACCCTATTCCCTAACTAGCACACTACTTTTGACCAGGGCTCTGATAGAGAATAGGGTGGCATAACTAACTTGGATCTAAATCTGAACCAATGGGTGGGGGGGGGGGGGGGGGCTGTACATGTGTTCTAATCTCATACGGCTCTCTTTCTGCCTCATACAGTGCATTCGGAAAGTATTCAGACCCCTTGATTTTTTCCACATTTTGTTACGTTACAGCCTTATTCTAAAATGGATAAAATTGTTTTGTTTTTTCCCCTCATCAATCTACACACAATACCCCATAATGACGAAGCAAATAACAGGTTTTTGGAAATATCACATTTACAGTTGAAGTCGGAAGTTTACGTACACTTAGGTTGGAGTCATTAAAACTCGTTTTTCAACCACTCCACAAATTTCTTGTTAACAAACTATAGTTTTGGCAAGTCTGTTAGGACATCTACTTTGTGCATGACAAGTAATTATTCCAACAATTGTTTACAGACAGATTATTTCACTTATAATTCATTGTATCACAATTCCAGTGGGTCAGAAGTTTACATACACTAAGTTGACTGTGCCTTTAAACAGCTTGGAAAATTCCAGAAAATGATGTCATGGCTTTAGAAGCTTCTGATAGGCTAATTGACATCATTTGAGTCAATTGGAGGTGTACCTGTGTATGTATTTCAAGGCCTACCTTCAAACTCAGTGCCTCTTTGTTTGACATCATGGGAAAATCAAAAGAAATCAGCCAAGACCTCTGAAATTTTTTTTGTAAACCTCCACAAGTCTGGTTCATCCTTGGGAGCAATTTCCAAACACCTGAAGGTACCACGTTCATCTGTACAAACAATAGTACGCAAGTATAAACACCGTGGGACCACGCTGCCATCATACCGCTCAGGAAGGAGACGCGTTCTGTCTCCTAGAGATTAACGTACTTTGTTGTAAATTGTAAAACTTCTGATTTGTCTTTTTTTTTTTTTTTTGTAAATTTACTTTTTCTGAACTCTGACATATCACATGTAACGGACCACCTAAAGAGCAGCTCTATGTCAAAATGTCAGATAGAACCCAAGGTCAAGACTTCCTGCAGAGCAGCAGGACATTTTCGGCAACAAAAAGAGTGATCAAATTAAGACCCTACATATGGATCCTGTTTTTAACACACAGACTGTCAGACTGTGGGACATCATGAAGATCCTGTTTTTAAACACACAGACTGTCAGACTGTGGGACATCATGAAGATCCTGTTTTTAACACACAGACTGTCAGACTGTGGGACATCATGAAGATCCTGTTTTTAACACACAGACTGTCAGACTGTGGGACATCATGAAGATCCTGTTTTTAAACACACAGACTGTCAGACTGTGGGACATCATGAAGATCCTGTTTTTAACACACAGACTGTCAGACTGTGGGACATCATGAAGATCCTGTTTTTAAACACACAGACTGTCAGACTGTGGGACATCATGAAGATCCTGTTTTTAACACACAGACTGTCAGACTGTGGGACATCATGAAGATCCTGTTTTTAACACACAGACTGTCAGACTGTGGGACATCATGAAGATCCTGTTTTTAACACACAGGCTGTCAGACTGTGGGACATCATGAAGATCCTGTTTTTAACACACAGACTGTCAGACTGTGGGACATCATGAAGATCCTGTTTTTAACACACAGACTGTCAGACTGTGGGACATCATGAAGATCCTGTTTTTAACACACAGACTGTCAGACTGTGGCTACGGGACATCATGAAGATCCTGTTTTTAACACACAGACTGTCAGACTGTGGGACATCATGAAGATCCTGTTTTTA
Organism: Coregonus lavaretus; assembly: GCF_964263955.1. Lineage (NCBI taxonomy): Eukaryota > Metazoa > Chordata > Actinopteri > Salmoniformes > Salmonidae > Coregonus > Coregonus lavaretus. The sequence goes on along the minus strand of NW_028157194.1, from coordinate 40,370 downwards.
ACACACAGACTGTCAGACTGTGGCTACGGGACATCATGAAGATCCTGTTTTTAACACACAGACTGTCAGACTGTGGGACATCATGAAGATCCTGTTTTTAACACACAGACTGTCAGACTGTGGGACATCATGAAGATCCTGTTTTTAACACACAGACTGTCAGACTGTGGGACATCATGAAGATCCTGTTTTTAACACACAGACTGTCAGACTGTGGGACATCATGAAGATCCTGTTTTTAACACACAGACTGTCAGACTGTGGGACATCATGAAGATCCTGTTTTTAACACATAGACTGTCAGACTGTGGGACATCATGAAGATCCTGTTTTTAACACACAGACTGTCAGACTGTGGGACATCATGAAGATCCTGTTTTTAACACACAGACTGTCAGACTGTGGGACATCATGAAGATCCTGTTTTTAACACACAGACTGTCAGACTGTGGGACATCATGAAGATCCTGTTTTTAACACACAGACTGTCAGACTGTGGGACATCATGAAGATCCTGTTTTTAACACACAGACTGTCAGACTGTGGGACATCATGAAGATCCTGTTTTTAACACACAGACTGTCAGACTGTGGGACATCATGAAGATCCTGTTTTTAACACACAGACTGTCAGACTGTGGGACATCATGAAGATCCTGTTTTTAACACACAGACTGTCAGACTGTGGGACATCATGAAGATCCTGTTTTTAACACACAGACTGTCAGACTGTGGCTACGGGACATCATGAAGATCCTGTTTTTAACACACAGACTGTCAGACTGTGGCTACGGGACATCATGAAGATCCTGTTTTTAACACACAGACTGTCAGACTGTGGGACATCATGAAGATCCTGTTTTTAACACACAGACTGTCAGACTGTGGCTACGGGACATCATGAAGATCCTGTTTTTAACACACAGACTGTCAGACTGTGGGACATCATGAAGATCCTGTTTTTAACACACAGACTGTCAGACTGTGGGACATCATGAAGATCCTGTTTTTAACACACAGACTGTCAGACTGTGGCTACGGGACATCATGAAGATCCTGTTTTTAAACACACAGACTGTCAGACTGTGGGACATCATGAAGATCCTGTTTTTAACACACAGACTGTCAGACTGTGGCTATGGGACATCATGAAGATCCTGTTTTTAAACACACAGACTGTCAGACTGTGGGACATCATGAAGATCCTGTTTTTAACACACAGACTGTCAGACTGTGGGACATCATGAAGATCCTGTTTTTAACACACAGACTGTCAGACTGTGGCTACGGGACATCATGAAGATCCTGTTTTTAACACACAGACTGTCAGACTGTGGGACATCATGAAGATCCTGTTTTTAACACACAGACTGTCAGACTGTGGGACATCATGAAGATCCTGTTTTTAACACACAGACTGTCAGACTGTGGGACATCATGAAGATCCTGTTTTTAACACACAGACTGTCAGACTGTGGGACATCATGAAGATCCTGTTTTTAACACACAGACTGTCAGACTGTGGGACATCATGAAGATCCTGTTTTTAACACACAGACTGTCAGACTGTGGGACATCATGAAGATCCTGTTTTTAACACACAGACTGTCAGACTGTGGGACATCATGAAGATCCTGTTTTTAACACACAGACTGTCAGACTGTGGCTACGGGACATCATGAAGATCCTGTTTTTAACACACAGACTGTCAGACTGTGGCTACGGGACATCATGAAGATCCTGTTTTTAACACACAGACTGTCAGACTGTGGGACATCATGAAGATCCTGTTTTTAACACACAGACTGTCAGACTGTGGCTACGGGACATCATGAAGATCCTGTTTTTAACACACAGACTGTCAGACTGTGGCTACGGGACATCATGAAGATCCTGTTTTTAACACACAGACTGTCAGACTGTGGGACATCATGAAGATCCTGTTTTTAACACACAGACTGTCAGACTGTGGGACATCATGAAGATCCTGTTTTTAACACACAGACTGTCAGACTGTGGCTACGGGACATCATGAAGATCCTGTTTTTAAACACACAGACTGTCAGACTGTGGGACATCATGAAGATCCTGTTTTTAACACACAGACTGTCAGACTGTGGCTATGGGACATCATGAAGATCCTGTTTTTAAACACACAGACTGTCAGACTGTGGGACATCATGAAGATCCTGTTTTTAACACACAGACTGTCAGACTGTGGGACATCATGAAGATCCTGTTTTTAACACACAGACTGTCAGACTGTGGCTACGGGACATCATGAAGATCCTGTTTTTAACACACAGACTGTCAGACTGTGGGACATCATGAAGATCCTGTTTTTAACACACAGACTGTCAGACTGTGGGACATCATGAAGATCCTGTTTTTAACACACAGACTGTCAGACTGTGGGACATCATGAAGATCCTGTTTTTAACACACAGACTGTCAGACTGTGGCTACGGGACATCATGAAGATCCTGTTTTTAACACACAGACTGTCAGACTGTGGGACATCATGAAGATCCTGTTTTTAACACACAGACTGTCAGACTGTGGCTACGGGACATCATGAAGATCCTGTTTTTAACACACAGACTGTCAGACTGTGGGACATCATGAAGATCCTGTTTTTAACACACAGACTGTCAGACTGTGACTATGGGACATCATGAAGATCCTGTTTTTAACACACAGACTGTCAGACTGTGGGACATCATGAAGATCCTGTTTTTAACACACAGACTGTCAGACTGTGGGACATCATGAAGATCCTGTTTTTAACACACAGACTGTCAGACTGTGGGACATCATGAAGATCCTGTTTTTAACACACAGACTGTCAGACTGTGGCTACGGGACATCATGAAGATCCTGTTTTTAACACACAGACTGTCAGACTGTGGCTACGGGACATCATGAAGATCCTGTTTTTAACACATAGACTGTCAGACTGTGGGACATCATGAAGATCCTGTTTTTAACACACAGACTGTCAGACTGTGGGACATCATGAAGATCCTGTTTTTAACACACAGACTGTCAGACTGTGGGACATCATGAAGATCCTGTTTTTAACACACAGACTGTCAGACTGTGGCTACGGGACATCATGAAGATCCTGTTTTTAACACACAGACTGTCAGACTGTGGGACATCATGAAGATCCTGTTTTTAACACACAGACTGTCAGACTGTGGGACATCATGAAGATCCTGTTTTTAACACACAGACTGTCAGACTGTGGGACATCATGAAGATCCTGTTTTTAACACACAGACTGTCAGACTGTGGGACATCATGAAGATCCTGTTTTTAACACACAGACTGTCAGACTGTGGGACATCATGAAGATCCTGTTTTTAACACACCGACTGTCAGACTGTGGGACATCATGAAGATCCTGTTTTTAACACACAGACTGTCAGACTGTGGGACATCATGAAGATCCTGTTTTTAACACACAGACTGTCAGACTGTGGGACATCATGAAGATCCTGTTTTTAACACACAGACTGTCAGACTGTGGGACATCATGAAGATCCTGTTTTTAACACACAGACTGTCAGACTGTGGGACATCATGAAGATCCTGTTTTTAACACACAGACTGTCAGACTGTGGGACATCATGAAGATCCTGTTTTTAACACACAGACTGTGGCTACGGGACATCATGAAGATCCTGTTTTTAACACACAGACTGTCAGACTGTGGGACATCATGAAGATCCTGTTTTTAACACACAGACTGTCAGACTGTGGGACATCATGAAGATCCTGTTTTTAACACACAGACTGTCAGACTGTGGGACATCATGAAGATCCTGTTTTTAACACACAGACTGTGGCTACGGGACATCATGAAGATCCTGTTTTTAACACACAGACTGTCAGACTGTGGGACATCATGAAGATCCTGTTTTTAACACACAGACTGTCAGACTGTGGGACATCATGAAGATCCTGTTTTTAACACACAGACTGTCAGACTGTGGGACATCATGAAGATCCTGTTTTTAACACACAGACTGTCAGACTGTGGGACATCATGAAGATCCTGTTTTTAACACACAGACTGTCAGACTGTGGGACATCATGAAGATCCTGTTTTTAACACACAGACTGTCAGACTGTGGGACATCATGAAGATCCTGTTTTTAACACACAGACTGTCAGACTGTGGGACATCATGAAGATCCTGTTTTTAACACACAGACTGTCAGCCTGTGGCTATGGGAAATCATCACTATAGTGGGTGTATTGTTACAGTGAAGCCTCAGACACACATTCCTTTAGTGGGTTTCATTTAGTTTTATTCAAGTTTGAACAGTTTTATCATCCCACCCCTGTTCTTTAATGTTCTAGATATTAACATCTCAGCATCTTTCACCAGACAGACCGGCAAGCAGAGAGACTCACAGACAGACCAATTCACAGGCAGGCCGGCAGACAGACCAACTCACAGGCAGGCCGGCAGGCAGACCAACTCACAGGCAGGCCGCCAGGCAGACCAACTCACAGGCAGGCCGGCAGACAGACCAACTCACAGGCAGGCCGGCAGGCAGACAGACAGACCAACTCAAAGGCAGGCCGCCAGGCAGACAGACAGACCAACTCACAGGCAGGCAGACAGACAGACAGACCAACTCACAGGCAGGCAGACAGACAGACCAACTCAAAGGCAGGCCGCCAGGCAGACAGACAGACCAACTCACAGGTAGGCAGACAGACAGACAGACCAACTCACAGGCAGGCCGGCAGACAGACAGACCAACTCACAGGCAGGCAGACAGACAGACCAACTCAAAGGCAGGCCGCCAGGCAGACAGACAGACCAACTCACAGGCAGGCAGACAGACAGACCAACTCACAGACAGGCCGGCAGACAGACGGACAATCCTACATATTCCACCTTGTCTTCTACACCAGGTGTACTCTATGGACTAGGACTAACATAGCTAGGTGTTGTATTGCTCTCTTCCTGAAGCAGAATCCTCAGGGGGCGGGGCTTACTGGGCTACGTTCCAACAGTCCTATAGAGCGTCCTCTCCTTGGCTCCTTGTCAAGGTTTGATAGGGGGTTGGATAGGGTTTCCAGGGTATATTATGGGGTGTTGCTGTGTCTGTGTTTCCACAGCGCTAGATACATGAGGGGTTTGATAGGGTTTCCAGGGTATATTATGGGGTGTTTGCGTCTATTTGCGTTTCCTCAGCACCAGATACATGAGTCCACTGATGAGGGTCATGGGGAAGCTGACCCAGGCCAGGACGTAGGACGAACCGTATCCCCCCTTCCTTAGAGACTCCTCCGTAAAACCCTCTCTCTCCGCCGTGTAGATGGACGCTCCGATCATCACACACAGGCCTGCGGGGAGGGGGGGGGGGGGAGGAGGAGTTAGGAACTAGGATAGGAAGGTCGTAGGGTACAGAACCCCTACAACTGACAGGACGTTTAAACCGGAACACTGCAACGGCCTGCTTTACAGTGACCTTCAGGAGTATTCGTACTCCTTGACATTTTACACATCGTTACAGCCTGAATTAAAAATGGATTAAAAAAAAAACTAAAATCTCATCCATCTACACACATTACCCCATAATTTATTGAAAATGAAATACAGAAATATCTAATTTACACTCGTATTCACACCCCTGAGTCAACACATGTTAGAATCACCTTTGGCAGCGACTACAGCTGTGAGTCTTTCTGGGTCTCTAAGCACTTTGCACATTATATATTTTTTAAGATTCTTAAAGTTCTGTCAAGTTGGTTGTTGATCATTGCTAGACAGCCATTTTCAAGTCTTGCCATTAGATTTTCAAGCCGATTTAAGTCAAAACTGTAACTTGGCCACTCAGGAACATTCAATGTCGTCTTGGTAAGCAACTCCAGTGTATATTTGGCCTTGTGCTTTAGGTTATTGTCCTGCTGAAAGGTGAATTCATCTCCCAGTGTCTGGTGGAAAGCAGACTGAACCAGGTTTTCCTCTAGGATTTTGCCTGTGCTTAGCTCTATTCTGTTTCTTTTTATCCCCCCAAAAAACTCCCTTGTCCTTGCCGATGACAAGCATACCCATAACATGATGCAGCCACCACCATGTTTGAAAATATGAAGCGTGGTACTCAGTGACGAGTTGGATTTGCCCCAAACATAACGCTTTGTATTTAGGACATAAAGTTCATTCTTTCCACTCTGTCAATTAGGTTAGTATTGTGGAATAACTACAGTGTTGTTGATCCCATCCTCAGTTTTCTCCCATCACAGCCATTCAACTCTGTAACTGTTTTAAAGTCACCATTGGCCTCATGGTGAAAATCCCTGAGCGGTTTCCTTCCTCTCCAGCAACTGAGTTAGGAAGGACTCCTGTATCTTTGTAGAGACTGGGTGTATTGATACACCATCCAAAGTGTAATTAATAACTTCACCATGCTCAAAAGGGTATTTTGGTATTTATTTTGTATTTTATTCAGGATCCCCCATTAGCTGTTGCAAAAGCAGCAGCTACTTTTCCTGGGGTCCACACAAAACATGACATAATACAGAACATCAATAGACAAGAACAGCTCAAGGACAGAACTACATAAATGTTTTAAAAATGGCACACGTAGCCTACATATCAATACATACACACAAACTATCTAGGTCAAATAGGGGAGAGGCGTTGTGCCGCGAGGTGTTGCTTTATCTAGTTTTTTTAAACCAGGTTTGCTGTTTATTTGACAAATATATGTTTGACAAATATATGGAGATGGAATGTAGTTCCATGCAGTAATGGCTCTATATAGTACTGTACGCTTTCTTTAATTTGTTCTGGATTTGGGGACTGTGAAAAGACCCCTGGTGGCATGTCTGGTGGGGTAAGTGTGTGTGTCAGTGCTGTGTGTAAGTTGACTATGCAAACAATTTGGAATTTTCAACACAATGTTTGTTATAAAAAGAAAAAGGGATATTCAATGTCTGCTTTTTTTTTGTACCCATGTACCAATAGGTGCCCTTCTCCGCGAGGCATTGGAAAACCTCCCTGGTCTTTGGGGTTGAATTTGAAATTCATTGCTCGACTGAGGGACCTTACAATTATCTGTATGTGTGGGGTACACTATTAAACACTATTATTGCATGACGAGTGAGTCCATGCAACTTATTATGTGACTTGTTAAGCACATTTCTACTCCTGAACTTATTTAGGCTTGCCATAACAAAGAGGTTGAATGCTGATTGACTCCAGACATTTCAGCTTTTCATTTTTTTTTTTTTTTTTTATATTCCACTTTGACATTATGGGGTATTGTGTGTAGGCCAGTGACACAAACATTTTAATACAGGCTGTAACACAACAACATGTGGAAAAAGTCAAGGGGTGTGAATACTTTCTGAAGGAACTAATACCCTATGTTGCCAGATGCAATTACAGTGTAGGTACATTGGTTTATAGCAAGGAAAACCTGGCGCAGACGTATATCCTTTGAGTGGTATTTTAGCATGAACAGTATTGGCACTCACCAGACAGTAGGAAAACCTGACGTAGACGTATATCTGGCGGTATATATTAGCATGAACAGTATTGGCACTCACCAGACAGTAGGAAAACCTGGCGTAGACGTATATCCTTTGAGTGGTATATTTTAGCATGAACAGTATTGGCACTCACCAGACAGTAGGAAAACCTGACGTAGACGTATATCCTCTGAGTGGTATATATTAGCATGAACAGTATTGGCACTCACCAGACAGTAGGAAAACCTGACGTAGACGTATATCTGGCGGTATATATTAGCATGAACAGTATTGGCACTCACCAGACAGTAGGAAAACCTGGCGTAGACGTATATCCTCTGAGTGGTATATTTTAGCATGAACAGTATTGGCACTCACCAGACAGTAGGAAAACCTGGCGTAGACGTATATCCTTTGAGTGGTATATTTTAGCATGAACAGTATTGGCACTCACCAGACAGTAGGAAAACCTGGCGTAGACGTATATCCTTTGAGTGGTATATTTTAGCATGAACAGTATTGGCACTCACCAGACAGTAGGAAAACCTGGCGTAGACGTATATCCTCTGAGTGGTATATTTTAGCATGAACAGTATTGGCACTCACCAGACAGTAGGAAAACCTGACGTAGACGTATATCCTTTGAGTGGTATATTTTAGCATGAACAGTATTAGCACTCACCAGACAGTAGGAAAACCTGACGTAGACGTATATCCTCTGAGTGGTATATTTTAGCATGAACAGTATTGGCACTCACCAGACAGTAGGAAAACCTGGCGTAGACGTATATCCTCTGAGTGGTATATTTTAGCATGAACAGTATTGGCACTCACCAGACAGTAGGAAAACCTGGCGTAGACGTATATCCTCTGAGTGGTATATTACCATGAACAGTATTGGCACTCACCAGACAGTAGGAAAACCTGACGTAGACGTATATCCTCTGAGTGGTATATTTTAGCATGAACAGTATTGGCACTCACCAGACAGTAGGAAAACCTGGCGTAGACGTATATCCTCTGAGTGGTATATTTTAGCATGAACAGTATTGGCACTCACCAGACAGTAGGAAAACCTGGCGTAGACGTATATCCTCTGAGTGGTATATTACCATGAACAGTATTGGCACTCACCAGACAGTAGGAAAACCTGACGTAGACGTATATCCTTTGAGTGGTATATTTTAGCATGAACAGTATTGGCACTCACCAGACAGTAGGAAAACCTGGCGTAGACGTATATCCTCTGAGTGGTATATTTTAGCATGAACAGTATTGGCACTCACCAGACAGTAGGAAAACCTGACGTAGACGTATATCCTCTGAGTGGTATATTAGCATGAACAGTATTGGCACTCACCAGACAGTAGGAAAACCTGGCGTAGACGTATATCCTTTGAGTGGTATATTTTAGCATGAACAGTATTGGCACTCACCAGACAGTAGGAAAACCTGGCGTAGACGTATATCCTTTGAGTGGTATATTTTAGCATGAACAGTATTGGCACTCACCAGACAGTAGGAAAACCTGGCGTAGACGTATATCCTTTGAGTGGTATATTTTAGCATGAACAGTATTGGCACTCACCAGACAGTAGGAAAACCTGACGTAGACGTATATCTTTTGAGTGGTATATTTTAGCATGAACAGTATTGGCACTCACCAGACAGTAGGAAAACCTGGCGTAGACGTATATCCTTTGAGTGGTATATTTTAGCATGAACAGTATTGGCACTCACCAGACAGTAGGAAAACCTGGCGTAGACGTATATCCTCTGAGTGGTATATTTTAGCATGAACAGTATTGCCACTCACCAGACAGTAGGAAAACCTGGCGTAGACGTATATCCTTTGAGTGGTATATTTTAGCATGAACAGTATTGCCACTCACCAGACAGTAGGAAAACCTGGCGTAGACGTATATCCTTTGAGTGGTATATTTTAGCATGAACAGTATTGGCACTCACCAGACAGTAGGAAAACCTGACGTAGACGTATATCTTTTGAGTGGTATATTTTAGCATGAACAGTATTGGCACTCACCAGACAGTAGGAAAACCTGACGTAGACGTATATCTTTTGAGTGGTATATTTTAGCATGAACAGTATTGGCACTCACCAGACAGTAGGAAAACCTGGCGTAGACGTATATCTTTTGAGTGGTATATTTTAGCATGAACAGTATTGGCACTCACCAGACAGTAGGAAAACCTGGCGTAGACGTATATCTTTTGAGTGGTATATTTTAGCATGAACAGTATTGGCACTCACCAGACAGTAGGAAAACCTGGCGTAGACGTATATCCTCTGAGTGGTATATTTTAGCATGAACAGTATTGCCACTCACCAGACAGTAGGAAAACCTGGCGTAGACGTATATCCTTTGAGTGGTATATTTTAGCATGAACAGTATTGCCACTCACCAGACAGTAGGAAAACCTGGCGTAGACGTATATCCTTTGAGTGGTATATTTTAGCATGAACAGTATTGGCACTCACCAGACAGTAGGAAAACCTGACGTAGACGTATATCTTTTGAGTGGTATATTTTAGCATGAACAGTATTGGCACTCACCAGACAGTAGGAAAACCTGACGTAGACGTATATCTTTTGAGTGGTATATTTTAGCATGAACAGTATTGGCACTCACCAGACAGTAGGAAAACCTGGCGTAGACGTATATCTTTTGAGTGGTATATTTTAGCATGAACAGTATTGGCACTCACCAGACAGTAGCTGGACGACGGCTGTAAAAATGAATCGCTCTCCTTGTTTCAGTCTGAAGAGCTGCAGGATGAACACAAAGAACCCCACGCAGCAGAGAATGGTGGACAGGATCATAGTGGCCTGGACGGCCTGCAGATAGGCTACAGAGACACAGAGAGAGAGAGAGACAGAGAGATAGAGAGAGAGAGAGACAGAGAGAGAGAGACAGAGAGAGAGAGAGAGAGAGAGACAGAGACAGAGACAGAGAGAGACAGAGACAGAGAGAGAGAGAGAGAGAGAGAGAGAGAGAGAGAGAGAGAGAGAGAGAGAGAGAGAGAGAGAGAGAGAGAGAGAGAGAGAGAGAGAGAGAGAGAGAGAGAGAGAGAGAGAGAGAGAGAGAGAGAGAGAGAGAGAGAGACAGAGACAGAGAGACTGTTTGTGACTTTTGTTTTATATATTTCACTTGCTTTGGCAATGTAAACATATGATTCCCATGCCAATAAATCCCTTAAATTGAATTGAATTGAGAGAGGAGTGTTACACAGAGAGAGAGGAGTGTTAGACAGACAGAGAGAGAGAGAGAGACTCAGAGACGTACTGTATACAAACAGACATGCATACTTCATGATAAGAGCCGTTAGGTTACCTGCGTCAGTGGAAGCACTGTTCTTGACAGGGAGACATGTGACATTACAGGAGTACCACAGATCAGTATAAATCACACTGCCTCCTGGAGCAGAGATCACCCACCATGCCTAGAGAGGACAGAGAGAGAACATTTAGGAAGTTGCTAGAGAGAGCAGAGATCACCCACCATGCCTAGAGAGGACAGAGAGAGAACATTTAGGAAGTAGCTAGAGAGAGCAGAGATCACCCACCATGCCTAGAGAGGACAGAGAGAGAACATTTAGGAAGTAGCTAGAGAGAGCAGAGATCACCCACCATGCCTAGAGAGGACAGGAAGTAGCTATCAAATATATGACAAGACACTGTGGAACAGGACACACCCCCTACATGAATATGTACAGTGCTTTAGGAAAGTATTCAGACCCCTTGAATTTTTCCAGACTTTTTTTCCCTCATCACTCTACACACAATACCCCATAATGACAAAGCAAAAACAGGTATTTAGACATTTTTGCAAATTTATTAAAACTACAAAAACTGAAATATTACATTTACGTAAGTATTCAGACCCTTTACTCAGTACTTTGTTGAAGCACCTTTTGGCAGCGATTACAGCCTCGAGTCTTCTTGGGTATGACGCTACAAGCTTGGTACACCCGAGTGGCGCAGCGGTCTAAGACACTGCATTTCAGTGCTTGAGGCGTCACTACAGACCCCCCCTGGTTCGATTCCAGGCTGTATCACAACCGGCCGTGATTGGGAGTCCCATAGGGCGGCGCACAATTGGCCCAGCGTTGTCCGGGTTTGGCCGGTGTAGGCCGTCATTGTAAATAAGAATTTGTTCTTAACTGACTTGCCTAGTTAAATAAAGGTAAAATAAATAAATAAAATAAATTTGGGGAGTTTCTCCCATTCTTCTCTGCAGATCCTCTCAAGCTCTGTCAGGTTGGATGGGAAGCGTCGCTGCAATTTTCAGGTTTCTCCAGAGATGTTCGATCGGGTTCAAGTCCGGGCTCTGGCTGGGCCACTCAAGGACATTCAGAGACTTGTCCCGAAGCCACTCCTGCATTGTCTTGGCTGTGTGCTTAGGGTCGTTGTCCTGTTAGAAAGGGAACCTTCGCCCCAGTCTCAGGTCCTGAGCGCTCTGGAGCAGGTTTTCATCAAGGATCTCTCTGTACTTTGCTCCGTTCATCTTTCCCTCAATCCTGATTAGTCTCCCAGTCCCTGCCGCTGAAAAACATCCCCACAGTATGATGCTGCCACCACCATGCTTCACATGACTCTTGGCATTCAGGCCAAAGAGTTCAATCCTGGTTTCATCAGACCAGAGAATCTTGTTTCTCATGGTCTGAGAGTCTTTAGGTGCCTTTTGGCAAACTCCAAGCGGGCTGTCATGTGCCTTTTACTGAGGAGTGGCTTCCGTCTGGCCACTCTACCATAAAGGCCTGATTGGTGGAGTGCTGCAGAGATGGTTGTCCTTCTGGAAGGTTCTCCCATCTCCACAGAGGAACTCTGGAGCTCTGTCAGAGTGACCATTGGGTTCTTGGTCACTTCCCTGACCAAGGCCCTTCTCCCCCGATTGCTCAGTTTGGCCGGGCGGCCAGCTCTAGGAAGAGTCTTGGTGGTTCCAAACTTCTTCCATTTAAGAATGATGGAGGCCACTGTGTTCTTGGGGACATTCAATGCTGGTACCCTTCCCCAGATCTGTGCCTCGACACAATCCTGTCTCGGAGCTCTACGGACAATTCCTTCGACCTCATGAGCTCAATTTCGAGTCTCATAGCAAAGGGTCTGAATACTTATGTAAATAATTTCTGTTTTTAATTTTTAATAAATTTGCAAAAAATCCTTAACTGTTTTTCGCTTTGCATTATGGGGTATTGTGTGTAGATTGATGAGGAGCATTTTTTATTTAATCAATTTTAGAATAAGGCTGTAACGTAACAAAATGTGGAAAAAGTCAAGGGGTCTGAATACTTTCCGAATGCACTGTATGCATGCATTAACTGACTTTTGGACAAAGAGCTGGGTATGTACTG
>NW_028157194.1:17500-25000 GCF_964263955.1 Coregonus lavaretus | reverse complement strand
GATTAACAGATCAGTAATGATGACTAATGAGTCACTAGTAAAGACAATCAACAGATCAGTAATGATGACTAATGAGTCACTGGTAAAGACGATTAACAGATCAGTAATGATGACTAATGAGTCACTAGTAAAGACAATCAACAGATCAGTAATGATGACTAAGGAGTCACTAGTAAAGACAATCAACAGATCAGAAATGATGACTAAGGAGTCACTAGTAAAGACAATCAACAGATCAGTAATGATGACTAAGGAGTCACTAGTAAAGACAATCAACAGATCAGTAATGATGACTAAGGAGATACTAGTAAAGACAATCAACAGATCAGTAATGATGACTAAGGAGACACTAGTAAAGACAATCAACAGATCAGTAATGATGACTAATGAGTCACTGGAAAAGACGATCAACAGATCAGTAATGATGACTAAGGAGTCACTAGTAAAGACAATCAACAGATCAGTAATGATGACTAAGGAGTCACTAGTAAAGACAATCAACAGATCAGTAATGATGACTAAGGAGTCACTAGTAAAGACAATCAACAGATCAGTAATGATGACTAAGGAGACACTAGTAAAGACAATCAACAGATCAGTAATGATGACTAATGAGTCACTGGAAAAGACGATCAACAGATCAGTAATGATGACTAAGGAGTCACTAGTAAAGACAATCAACAGATCAGTAATGATGACTAAGGAGTCACTAGTAAAGACAATCAACAGATCAGTAATGATGACTAATGAGTCACTGGTAAAGACAATCAACAGATCAGTAACGATGACTAATGAGTCACTGGAAAAGACGATCAACAGATCAGTAATGATGACTAAGGAGTCACTAGTAAAGACAATCAACAGATCAGTAATGATGACTAATGAGTCACTAGTAAAGACAATCAACAGATCAGTAATGATGACTAAGGAGTCACTAGTAAAGACAATCAACAGATCAGTAATGATGACTAAGGAGTCACTAGTAAAGACAATCAACAGATCAGTAATGATGACTAATGAGTCACTAGTAAAGACAATCATAGAGGTCTGGAGAAAACAGTGTGGTTAAATTTGACACACTGCCAATCTAAATGCTCACACACACATCTCTCTCTCTCTCTCTATTCCAATTCAAAGGGCTTTATTGACATGGGAAACATATGTTTACGTTGCCAAAGCAAGTGAAAAAGACAGGAAATAAACAAATCAGAAATGAACATTAAACATTACAATCAGAGTTGTAAAAGAATATAGACATTTCAAACGTTATAGTATTGGCTGTGTCCAGTGTTGTAAACAGATAAATACAGATTGTATTTACAATGTTGTTTGTGCGCCACCGGTTGCAACACGGGCCACAAATCGTGTTGCTGTGGCGACACACTGTGGTATTTCACCCAATAGATTTTGGGGAGTTTATCAAGATCGTTTTCTTTTCTTTTCAAATTCTTTGCAGGGTCTGATGGGAAATAAAGCGCATTCGGGAAAGTATTCAGACCCCCTTTTTTCTTTTCTTTTTCCCACATTTTGTTTACGTTACAACCTTATTCTAAAAATGGATTAAATAAATAAAAAATCCTCATCAATCTACACACAATACGCCATAATGACGAAGCGAAAAACTGGTTTGCGAATGTATTAAAAAGAAAACACACCTGTGTGTCCTCAGGCCCCTCCCCCCTCCTCCACCACCACCACTACTACATATCCACAGTACATACATCCATGGTCATGTGTGTGTAGTGCGTGTTATCGCGTGTGTTGGTCTCCCGTGTAGCTCAGTTGGTTAGAGCGTGGCGCTTGCTACGCCAGGGTTGTGGGTTCGATTCCCACGGGGGGGGCAGTATGAAAATGCATTCACTAACTGTATGTCGCTCTGGATAAGAGCGTCTGCTAAAATGTAAAAATGTGTGTGTGTCTGTGCCTATGTTTGTGTTGCTTCACAGTCCCCGCAGTGTGTTGTGAAATCTGTGAATGTTTTGTAATGTTTTTTTTAATTATTTTTTTTGTATAAACTGCCTTAATTTTGCTGGACCCCAGGAAGAGTAGCTGCTGCCTTGGCAGGAACTAATGGGGATCCATAATAAACCCCAGGAAGAGTAGCTGCTGCCTTGGCAGGAACTAATGGGGATCCATAATAAACCCCAGGAAGAGTAGCTGCTGCCTTGGCAGGAACTAATGGGGATCCATAATAAACCCCAGGAAGAGTAGCCGCTGCCTTGGCAGGAACTAATGGGGATCCATAATAAACCCCAGGAAGAGTAGCCGCTGCCTTGGCAGGAACTAATGGGGATCCATAATAAACCCCAGGAAGAGTAGCCGCTGCCTTGGCAGGAACTAATGGGGATCCATAATAAACCCCAGGAAGAGTAGCTGCTGCCTTGGCAGGAACTAATGGGGATCCATAATAAACCCCAGGAAGAGTAGCTGCTGCCTTGGCAGGAACTAATGGGGATCCATAATAAACCCCAGGAAGAGTAGCTGCTGCCTTGGCAGGAACTAATGGGGATCCATAATAAACCCCAGGAAGAGTAGCTGCTGCCTTGGCGGGAACTAATGGGGATCCATAATAAACCCCAGGAAGAGTAGCTGCTGCCTTGGCGGGAACTAATGGGGATCCATAATAAACCCCAGGAAGAGTAGCTGCTGCCTTGGCGGGAACTAATGGGGATCCATAATAAATCCCAGGAAGAGTAGCTGCTGCCTTGGCGGGAACTAATGGGGATCCATAATAAACCCCAGGAAGAGTAGCTGCTGCCTTGGCAGGAACTAATGGGGATCCATAATAAACCCCAGGAAGAGTAGCTGCTGCCTTGGCAGGAACTAATGGGGATCCATAATAAACCCCCAGGAAGAGTAGCTGCTGCCTTGGCGGGAACTAATGGGGATCCATAATAAACCCCAGGAAGAGTAGCTGCTGCCTTGGCAGGAACTAATGGGGATCCATAATAAATACTAATACAAATACAACGACGCCTCCCTGCTGTGCTCTTTTGGCCCTGAGGCACATTCTTGTCAGCAGTAATGTATTTCGGCAGGTGAACACCACCGGTGGCAGGAGTAGAGGGGTGAAGATGAAGCGGACTGTACTCTCCAGTCATGTCCAGCTGAGGTCCTGGCTGCCTTTTCAGTCGACATGTTGGTGGAAGTGGCTCCACATCATCTTCTGGGCTGGCCTCTTCACACCTCTAGATGGCCGGGCGGGGGGGGGGGGGGGTGTGGAGCCAGAGACAGCAGCTGGGGTCAGGCTGAATAAATAGAAAAATTCAGCAAGAATACTTTTACGGATGAGCCCTGTATCAATACATCAAATAAACAACACATATCTATAAACATATATATATATATATATATATATATATATATATTATATAGAGTAGGGGGAACCCAATCACTGTGGTGAAGTGTGTGTACCAATGGTAAATAATGCTGGTGAGGGGAGGACGGCTCGTAGTGGTGGCCGGGGTGGGGTGAGTGGGATGGTATCAAGCACATGGTTTTCGTCTGTTTGGTGCTGTTCCATTCACTCCATTCCGGCCGTTGTTGTGGGCCGTCCTCCCGTCACCAGCCCCCACTGGCTTTTATTTATATATATATATATACATACAGTGCCTTGCAAAAGTATTCATCCCCCTTGGCATTTTTTCCTATTTTGTTGCATTACAACCTGTAATTTAAATGGTTTTTATTTGGATTTCATGTAATGGACATACACAAAATAGTCCAAATTGGTGAAGTGAAATGAAAAAAAATTACTTGTTTCAAAAAGTTCTAAAAGATAAATAACAGAAAAGTGGTGCGTGCATATGTATTCACCCCCTTTGCTATGAAACCCCTAAATAAGATCTGGTGCAACCAATTACCTTCAGAAGTCACATAATTAGTTAAATAAAGTCCACCTGTGTGCAATCTAAGTATCAAATGATCTGTCACATTATCCCAGTATATATACACCTGTTCTGAAAGGCCCCAGAGTCTGCAACACCACCAAGCAAGGGGCACCACCAAGCAAGCGGCACCATGAAGACCAAGGAACTCTCCAAACAGGTCAGAGACAAAGTTGTGGCAAAGTACAGATCAGGGTTGGGTAAAAAAATATCAGAAACTTTGAACATCCCACGGAGCACCATTAAATCCATTATTTAAAAAATGGAAAGAATATGGCACCACAACAAACCTGCCAAGAGAGGGCCACCCATCAAAGCTCACGGACTAGGCAAGGAGGGCATTAATCAGAGAGGCAACAAAGAGACCAAAGATAACCCTGAAGGAGCTGCAAAGCTCCACAGCGGAGGTTGGAGTATCTGTCCATAGGACCACTTTAAGCCGTACACTCCACAGAGATGGGCTTTACGGAAGAGTGGCCAGAAAAAAGCCATTGCTTAAAGAAAAAAATTATCAAACACATTTGGTGTTCGCCAAAAGGCATGTGGGAGACTCCCCAAACATGTGGAAGAAGGTACTCTGGTCAGATGAGACTAAAATTGAGCTTTTTGGCCATCAAGGAAAACGCTATGTCTGGCGCAAACCCAACACCTCTCATCACCCCGAGAACACCATCCCCAAAGTGAAGCATGGTGGTGGCAGCATCATGCTGTGGGGATGTTATTCATCAACAGGGACTGGGAAACTGGTCAGAATTGAAGAAATGATGGATGGCGCTAAATACAGGGAAATTCTTGAGGGAAACCTGTTTCAGTCTTCCAGAGATTTGAGACTGGGACGGAGGTTCACCTTCCAGCAGGACAATGACCCTAAGCATACTGCTAAAGCAACACTCAAGTGGTTTAAGGGGAAACATTTAAATGTCTTGGAATAGCCTAGTAAAAAGCCCAGACCTCAATCCAATTGAGAATCTGTGGTATGACTTAAACATTGCTGTACACCAGCAGAACCCATCCAAGTTGAAGGAGCTGGAGCAGTTTTGCCTTGAAGAATGGGCAAAAATCCCATTGACCAGATGTGCCAAGCTTATAGAGACATACCCCAAAGGTGGCTCTACAAAGTATTGACTTTGGGAGGGGGGGGGGGGGGGGGGTGAATAATTATGCACACTCAAGTTTTTTAAAACTTATTTCTTGTTTGTTTCACACAAAAACATTTGTTGCATCTTCAAAGTGGTAGGCATGTTGTGTAAATCAAATTATACAAACCCCCAAAAAATCTATTTTAATTCCAGGTTGTAAGGCAACAAAATAGGAAAAATGCCAAGGGGGGTGAATACTTTCGCAAGCCACTGTATGTATATATATATATTAGACCCACAATGTATAGCCAATTTAACATGCTGTGGTTTGCTATTCATACACATATTTCATTAGTGATTATATATCAATTATATATAGCAATCAAATAAAAAAATCTCAAATCTCTCAAATGAATAATATGCAACCATTCAAACAACTGCATTAGCATGAGCAGAAAATAACGTATTTCACTTACCAGTCTAAAGTGGCGTCCTCTCCTTCCAAAAACATATCTTCAGCTGTTGAGTCTAAACTATATTCACTAAGTCCTCATCTACTGGTTCTGTGATACTTTCCCGGTCGATTTCTTCTTTAATCTCGTCCAAATCTGGTTAGCTTTTCCAGTATTAATAGCCATATTGTACTTTCAAAGATTTGCAGAAAACTTTGCTTACTAAAATCGAGCTGTGCGTAACGCTTCCTTGTTTAGATTTCCAATGGACACTAAACCATGTTGCACGCGTGCTGAACACACAGGCTTTTCCTCAGACAAAGGACCACCTCATACTCCTGTAAAGCCCTACTCATTGGCTATCTAGCTAGCGGTGTTTCAAAACAATAGGTGGTCATTGGACCAAGATACAGTCAATCAAGTGAACACCACCCGTCTCATCGGCGCGTAATGACGTCGCGTCTTCGTGGCTAAAATTGTTTCTGTATCGGATACACCTAATGCAGAATGATGAAGGCTGGTTACCTTCTGGAGTGTCTGAGGAATAAATAGGAACCTAACTTGACTGGCTGAAACAAGGTTTAGCTTTCGATTTTCACAGATTTCTTTCTTTGCAAGTTGAACGAGTGAGAATATAAAATTGATCGTGCATACAACATGGATCGTGTTAGGATATAAAAATTGATTTTATCAAACAAAACTACGCTATATTTTATCTCTGGGACCCTCGGGATGACAAATCAGAGCAAGATTACTGAATGTAAGTACATTATTTACCTTCAGAGGTGAATGTATCAAACCAGTTGCCTCTTCAAACAATAGCATGGTATTTTTTCGCTGTAATACCTACTGTAAATTGGACACTGCAGTTAGATTAACAATAATTTAAGCTTTCTGCCCATATAAGACATGATATGTCCGTGAAAATTAGCTTTTGTTTACAACATCATTGAGCAACAACTGTCCCGATTTCGGAACACCCATCCAGTAGAGGTTAAGTTGTAAACTGAGGATGTTTTTGCAGAATTCTGCATGCAGAGTCTCAATTTGGTGTTTGTCCCATTTTGTGAATTCTTGGTTGGTTCTTGGTTGGTGAGCGGACCCCAGACCTCACAACCATAAAGGGCAATGGGTTCTATAACTGATTGAATTATTTTAAGCCAGATCCTAATTGAGATGTCAAAGTTTATGTTCATTTTGATGGCGCAGAAGGCCCTTCTTGCCTTGTCTCTCAGATCGTTCACAGCTTTGTGGAAGATACCTGTGGCACTGATGTTTAGGGTGAGGTATGTATAGTTTCTTGTGTGCTCTAGGGCAATGGTGTCTTGATGGAATGTTTATTTATGGTCCTGGCAACTGGACCTTTTTTGGAACACCATTATTTTTGTCTTACTGAGATTAACTGTCAGGGCCCAGGTCTGACAGAATCTGTGCAGAAGATCTAGGTGCTGCTGTAGGCCCTCCTTGGTTGGGGACAGAAGCACCAGATCATCAGCAAACATTTGACTTCAGATTCTAATAGGGTGAGGCCGGGTGCTGCACACTGTTCTAGTGCCATCGCCAATTAATTGATATAAATATTGAAGAGGGTGGGGCTCAAGCTGCATCCCTGTCTCACCCCTCGGGCCCGAGGAAAGAAATGAGTTTTATTTGTCAATTTTAACAGCACACTTGTTGTTTGTGTACATGGATTTCATAATGTTGTATGCTTTACCCCAACACCTCTTTCCATCAATTTGTATAGCAGGCCCTCATGCCAAATTGAGTCAAAAGCTTTATTAAAATAAACAAAGCATGAGAAGACTTCGCCTTTGTTTGTTTGTCAATTAGGGTGTGCAGGGTGAATACGTGTTCTGTCATACGGTAATTTGGTAAAAAGCCAATTTGACATTTGCTCAGTACATTGTTTTCGCTGAAGAAATTTACTAGTCTGCTGTTAATGATAATGCAGAGGATTTTCCCAAGGTTGGTGTTGACACATATCCCACGGTAGTTATTGGGGTCAAATTTGTCTCCAATTTTGTGGATTGGGGTGATCAGACCTTGGTTCCAAATATTGGGGAAGATGCCAGAGCTAAGGAT
>NW_028157194.1:0-12500 GCF_964263955.1 Coregonus lavaretus | reverse complement strand
GGTATAGAACCTCAGTGAGGCTGACTGACAGTGTTCTCCTGACCAGGTATAGAACCTCAGTGAGGCTGACTGACAGTGTTCTCCTGTCCAGGTATAGAACCTTGGTAAGGCTGACTGACAGTGTTCTCCTGACCAGGTATAGAACCTTGGTAAGGCTGACTGACAGTGTTCTCCTGACCAGGTATAGAACCTCAGTGAGGCTGACTGACAGTGTTCTCCTGTCCAGGTATAGAACCTCAGTGAGGCTGACTGACAGTGTTCTCCTGACCAGGTATAGAACCTTGGTAAGGCTGACTGACAGTGTTCTCCTGACCAGGTATAGAACCTTGGTAAGGCTGACTGACAGTGTTCTCCTGACCAGGTATAGAACCTCGGTGAGGCTGACTGACAGTGTTCTCCTGACCAGGTATGGCACCTCAGTGAGGCTGACTGACAGTGTTCTCCTGACCAGGTATGGCACCTCGGTGAGGCTGACTGACAGTGTTCTCCTGACCAGGTATAGAACCTCAGTGAGGCTGACTGACAGTGTTCTCCTGTCCAGGTATAGAACCTCAGTGAGGCTGACTGACAGTGTTCTCCTGACCAGGTATGGCACCTCGGTGAGGCTGACTGACAGTGTTCTCCTGACCAGGTATAGAACCTCAGTGAGGCTGACTGACAGTGTTCTCCTGACCAGGTATAGAACCTCAGTGAGGCTGACTGACAGTGTTCTCCTGACCAGGTATAGAACCTCAGTGAGGCTGACTGACAGTGTTCTCCTGACCAGGTATAGAACCTTGGTAAGGCTGACTGACAGTGTTCTCCTGACCAGGTATAGAACCTCAGTGAGGCTGACTGACAGTGTTCTCCTGACCAGGTATAGAACCTCAGTGAGGCTGTGACTGACAGTGTTCTCCTGACCAGGTATAGAACCTCAGTGAGGCTGACTGACAGTGTTCTCCTGACCAGGTATGGAACCTCAGTGAGGCTGACTGACAGTGTTCTCCTGACCAGGTATAGAACCTCGGTGAGGCTGACTGACAGTGTTCTCCTGACCAGGTATAGAACCTCAGTGAGGCTGATTGACAGTGTTCTCCTGACCAGGTATGGCACCTCGGTGAGGCTGACTGACAGTGTTCTCCTGACCAGGTATAGAACCTCAGTGAGGCTGACTGACAGTGTTCTCCTGTCCAGGTATAGAACCTCAGTGAGGCTGACTGACAGTGTTCTCCTGACCAGGTATAGAACCTCGGTAAGGCTGACTGACAGTGTTCTCCTGACCAGGTATAGAACCTCAGTGAGGCTGACTGACAGTGTTCTCCTGACCAGGTATAGAACCTCGGTGAGGCTGACTGACAGTGTTCTCCTGACCAGGTATAGAACCTTGGTAAGGCTGACTGACAGTGTTCTCCTGACCAGGTATAGAACCTCAGTGAGGCTGACTGACAGTGTTCTCCTGTCCAGGTATAGAACCTCAGTGAGGCTGACTGACAGTGTTCTCCTGACCAGGTATAGAACCTCGGTGAGGCTGACTGACAGTGTTCTCCTGACCAGGTATGGAACCTCAGTGAGGCTGACTGACAGTGTTCTCCTGACCAGGTATGGAACCTCAGTGAGGCTGACTGACAGTGTTCTCCTGACCAGGTCATTCAACCGTCCTTAAGAGTTGTGTGAGTACATTCTTGGGGTGACAAGTGGCAGGTCTGAGTACCACATGGCAGACAGGAGAGAGAGAGAAAAAAGCTTTTTGACTCAATTTGGCATGAAGGTCTGCTATATGAATAGATGGAAAGTGGTGTTGGGGGTGAAAACATTAGACATTATGAAATCCAAGTACACAAACAACAAGTGTTACACCCCTTATCCAAACGGTTACACCCCTTATCCAAACGGTTACACCCCTTATCCAAAACAGTTACACCCCTTATCCAAAACGGTTACACCCCCTTATCCAAAACGGTTACACCCCTTATCCAAACGGTTACACCCCTTATCCAAACGGTTACACCCCTTATCCAAACGGTTACACCCCTTATCCAAACGGTTACACCCCTTATCCAAAACGGTTACACCCCCTTATCCAAAACGGTTACACCCCCTTATCCAAAACGGTTACACGTTGTCGAACTCTCTCTCTCTCTGTCTCAAGAGCCTAGTAGGTGTGTATCGATCTGTCCTCTGTCTCTACTGATATCTACTGATATCTACATATTACCCACAGTCCTCTGTCTCTACTGATATCTACATATTACCCACAGTCCTCTGTCTCTCCTGATATCTACATATTACCCACAGTCCTCTGTCTCTACTGATACCTACATATTACACACAGTCCTCTGTCTCTACTGATATCTACATATTACCCACAGTCCTCTGTCTCTACTGATACCTACATATTACCCACAGTCCTCTGTCTATACTGATATCTACATATTACCCACAGTCCTCTGTCTCTACTGATATCTACATATTACACACAGTCCTCTGTCTCTACTGATACCTACATATTACCCACAGTCCTCTGTCTCTACTGATATCTACATATTACCCACAGTCCTCTGTCTCTACTGATATCTACATATTACCCACAGTCGTCTGTCTCTACTGATATCTACATATTACCCACAGTCCTCTCTCTCTACTGATATCTAGATATTACCCACAGTCCTCTGTCTCTACTGATATCTAGATATTACCCACAGTCCTCTGTCTCTACTGATACCTACATATTACCCACAGTCCTCTGTCTCTACTGATATCTACATATTACCCACAGTCCTCTGTCTCTACTGATATCTACATATTACCCACAGTCCTCTGTCTCTACTGATATCTACATATTACCCACAGTCCTCTGTCTCTACTGATATCTACATATTACCCACAGTCCTCTGTCTCTACTGATATCTAGATATTACCCACAGTCCTCTGTCTCTACTGATATCTACATATTACCCACAGTCCTCTGTCTCTACTGATATCTACATATTACCCACAGTCCTCTGTCTCTACTGATATCTACATTTTACCCACAGTCCTCTGTCTCTACTGATATCTACATATTACCCACAGTCCTCTGTCTCTACTGATATCTACATATTACCCACAGTCCTCTGTCTCTACTGATATCTACATATTACCCACAGTCCTCTGTCCCTACTGATATCTACATATTACACACAGTCCTCTGTCTCTACTGATATCTACATATTACCCACAGTCCTCTGTCTCTACTGATATCTACATATTACCCACAGTCCTCTGTCTCTACTGATATCTACATATTACCCACAGTCCTCTGTCTCTACTGATATCTACATATTACCCACAGTCCTCTGTCTCTACATATTACACACAGTCCTCTGTCTCTACTGATATCTACATATTACCCACAGTCCTCTGTCTCTACTGATATCTACAAATTACCAACAGTCCTATGTCTCTACTGATATCTACATATTACCCACAGTCCTCTGTCTCTACTGATATCTACATATTACCCACAGTCCTCTGTCTCTACTGATATCTACATATTACCCACAGTCCTCTGTCTCTACATATTACACACAGTCCTCTGTCTCTACTGATATCTACATATTACCCACAGTCCTCTGTCTCTACTGATATCTACATATTACCCACAGTCCTCTGTCTCTACTGATATCTACATATTACCCACAGTCCTCTGTCTCTACTGATATCTACATATTACCCACAGTCCTCTGCCTCTACTGATATCTACATATTACCCACAGCCCTCTGTCTCTACTGATATCTACATATTACCCACAGCCCTCTGTCTCTACTGATATCTACATATTACCCACAGTCCTCTGTCTCTACATATTACACACAGTCCTCTGTCTCTACTGATATCTACATATTACCCACAGTCCTCTGTCTCTACTGATATCTACATATTACCGAAAGTCCTCTGTCTCTACTGACATCTACATATTACCCACAGCCCTCTGTCTCTACTGATATCTACATATTACCCACAGTCCTCTGTCTCTACTGATATCTACATATTACCCACAGTCCTCTGTCTCTACTGATATCTACATATTACCCACATTCCTCTGTCTCTACTGATACCTACATATTACACACAGTCCTCTGTCTCTACTGATATCTACATATTACCCACAGTCCTCTGTCTCTACTGATACCTACATATTACCCACAGTCCTCTGTCTATACTGATATCTACATATTACCCACAGTCCTCTGTCTCTACTGATATCTACATATTACCCACAGTCCTCTGTCTCTACTGATATCTACATATTACCCACAGTCCTCTGTCTCTACTGATATCTACATATTACCCACAGTCCTCTGCCTCTACTGATATCTACATATTACCCACAGCCCTCTGTCTCTACTGATATCTACATATTACCCACAGTCCTCTGTCTCTACTGATATCTACATATTACCCACAGTCCTCTGTCTCTACATATTACACACAGTCCTCTGTCTCTACTGATATCTACATATTACCCACAGCCCTCTGTATCTACTGATATCTACATATTACACACAGTCCTCTGTCTCTACTGATATCTACATATTACCCACAGTCCTCTGTCTCTACATATTACACACAGTCCTCTGTCTCTACTGATATCTACATATTACCCACAGTCCTCTGTCTCTACTGATATCTACATATTACCCACAGTCCTCTGTCTCTACTGATATCTACATATTACCCACAGTCCTCTGTCTCTACTGATATCTACATATTACCCACAGTCCTCTGTCTCTACTGATATCTACATATTACCCACAGTCCTCTCTCTCTACTGATATCTAGATATTACCCAAAGTCCTCTGTCTCTACTGATATCTAGATATTACCCACAGTCCTCTGTCTCTACTGATACCTACATATTACCCACAGTCCTCTGTCTCTACTGATATCTACATATTGCCCACAGTCCTCTGTCTCTACTGATATCTACATATTACCCACAGTCCTCTGTCTCTACTGATATCTACATATTACCCACAGTCCTCTGTCTCTACTGATATCTACATATTACCCACAGTCCTCTGTCTCTACTGATATCTAGATATTACCCACAGTCCTCTGTCTCTACTGATATCTACATATTACCCACAGTCCTCTGTCTCTACTGATATCTACATATTACCCACAGTCCTCTGTCTCTACTGATATCTACATATTACCCACAGTCCTCTGTCTCTACTGATATCTACATATTACCCACAGTCCTCTGTCTCTACTGATATCTACATATTACCCACAGTCCTCTGTCTCTACATATTACACACAGTCCTCTGTCTCTACTGATATCTACATATTACCCACAGTCCTCTGTCTCTACTGATATCTACATATTACCCACAGTCCTCTGTCTCTACTGATATCTACATATTACCCACAGTCCTCTGTCTCTACTGATATCTACATATTACCCACAGTCCTCTGTCTCTACTGATATCTACATATTACCCACAGTCCTCTGTCTCTACATATTACACACAGTCCTCTGTCTCTACTGATATCTACATATTACCCACAGTCCTCTGTCTCTACTGATATCTACATATTACCCACAGTCCTCTGTCTCTACTGATATCTACATATTACCCACAGTCCTCTGTCTCTACTGATATCTACATATTACCCACAGTCCTCTGCCTCTACTGATATCTACATATTACCCACAGCCCTCTGTCTCTACTGATATCTACATATTACCCACAGCCCTCTGTCTCTACTGATATCTACATATTACCCACAGTCCTCTGTCTCTACATATTACACACAGTCCTCTGTCTCTACTGATATCTACATATTACCCACAGTCCTCTGTCTCTACTGATATCTACATATTACCGAAAGTCCTCTGTCTCTACTGACATCTACATATTACCCACAGCCCTCTGTCTCTACTGATATCTACATATTACCCACAGTCCTCTGTCTCTACTGATATCTACATATTACCCACAGTCCTCTGTCTCTACTGATATCTACATATTACCCACATTCCTCTGTCTCTACTGATACCTACATATTACACACAGTCCTCTGTCTCTACTGATATCTACATATTACCCACAGTCCTCTGTCTCTACTGATACCTACATATTACCCACAGTCCTCTGTCTATACTGATATCTACATATTACCCACAGTCCTCTGTCTCTACTGATATCTACATATTACCCACAGTCCTCTGTCTCTACTGATATCTACATATTACCCACAGTCCTCTGTCTCTACTGATATCTACATATTACCCACAGTCCTCTGCCTCTACTGATATCTACATATTACCCACAGCCCTCTGTCTCTACTGATATCTACATATTACCCACAGTCCTCTGTCTCTACTGATATCTACATATTACCCACAGTCCTCTGTCTCTACATATTACACACAGTCCTCTGTCTCTACTGATATCTACATATTACCCACAGCCCTCTGTCTCTACTGATATCTACATATTACACACAGTCCTCTGTCTCTACTGATATCTACATATTACCCACAGTCCTCTGTCTCTACATATTACACACAGTCCTCTGTCTCTACTGATATCTACATATTACCCACGGTCCTCTGTCTCTACTGATATCTACATATTACCCACAGCCCTCTGTCTCTACTGATATCTACATATTACCCACAGTCCTCTGTCTCTACATATTACACACAGTCCTCTGTCTCTACTGATATCTACATATTACCCACAGTCCTCTGTCTCTACTGATATCTACATATTACCCACAGCCCTCTGTCTCTACTGATATCTACATATTACCCACATCCCTCTGTCTCTACTGATATCTACATATTACCCACAGTCCTCTGTCTCTACTGATATCTACATATTACACACAGTCCTCTGTCTCTACTGATATCTACATATTACCCACATCCCTCTGTCTCTACTGATATCTACATATTACCCACAGTCCTCTGTCTCTACTGATATCTACATATTACCCACAGTCCTCTGTCTCTACTGATATCTACATATTACACACAGTCCTCTGTCTCTACTGATATCTACATATTACCCACAGTCCTCTGTCTCTACTGATATCTACATATTACCCACAGTCCTCTGTCTCTACATATTACACACAGTCCTCTGTCTCTACTGATATCTACATATTACCCACAGTCCTCTGTCTCTACTGATATCTACATATTACCCACAGTCCTCTGTCTCTACATATTACCCACAGTCCTCTGTCTCTACTGATATCTACATATTACCCACAGTCCTCTGTCTCTACTGATATCTACATATTACCCACAGTCCTCTGTCTATACTGATATCTACATATTACACACAGTCCTCTGTCTCTACTGATATCTACATATTACCCACAGTCCTCTGTCTCTACTGATATCTACATATTACCCACAGTCCTCTGTCTCTACTGATATCTACATATTACACACAGTCCTCTGTCTCTACTGATATCTACATATTACACACAGTCCTCTGTCTCTACTGATATCTACATATTACCCACAGTCCTCTGTCTCTACTGATATCTACATATTACACACAGTCCTCTGTCTCTACTGATATCTACATATTACCCACAGTCCTCTGTATCTACTAATATCTACATATTACCCACAGTCCTCTGTCTCTACTGATACCTACATATTACACACAGTCCTCTGTCTCTACTGATACCTACATATTACCCACAGTCCTCTGTCTCTACTGATATCTACATATTACCCACAGTCCTCTGTCTCTACTGATATCTACATATTACCCACAGTCCTCTGTCTCTACTGATATCTACATATTACCCACAGTCCTCTGTCTCTACATATTACACACAGTCCTCTGTCTCTACTGATATCTACATATTACCCACAGTCCTCTGTCTCTACTGATATCTACATATTACCCACAGTCCTCTGTCTCTACATATTACACACAGTCCTCTGTCTCTACTGATATCTACATATTACCCACAGTCCTCTGTCTCTACTGATATCTACATATTACCCACAGTCCTCTGTCTATACTGATATCTACATATTACACACAGTCCTCTGTCTCTACTGATATCTACATATTACCCACAGTCCTCTGTCTCTACTGATATCTACATATTACCCACAGTCCTCTGTCTCTACTGATATCTACATTTTACCCACAGTCCTCTGTCTCTACTGATACCTACATATTACACACAGTCCTCTGTCTCTACTGATACCTACATATAGTACCCACAGTCCTCTGTCTCTACTGATATCTACATATTACCCACAGTCCTCTGTCTCTACATATTACACACAGCCCTCTGTCTCTACTGATATCTACATATTACCCACAGTCCTCTGTCTCTACTGATATCTACATATTACCCACAGTCCTCTGTCTCTACATATTACACACAGCCCTCTGTCTCTACTGATATCTACATATTAACTGATATCTACATATTACCCACAGTCCTCTGTCTCTCCTGATATCTACATATTACCCACAGTCCTCTGTCTCTACTGATATCTACATATTACACACAGTCCTCTGTCTCTACATATTACCCACAGTCCTCTGTCTCTACTGACATCTACATATTACCCACAGTCCTCTGTCTCTACTGATATCTACATATTACCCACAGTCCTCTGTCTCTACTGATATCTACATATTACCCACAGTCCTCTGTCTCTACTGATATCTACATATTACCCACAGTCCTCTGTCTCTACTGATATCTACATATTACCCACAGTCCTCTGTCTCTACTGATATCTACATATTACCCACAGTCCTCTGTCTCTACTGATATCTACATATTACCCACAGTCCTCTGTCTCTACTGATATCTACATATTACCCACAGTCCTCTGTCTCTACTGATATCTACATATTACCCACAGTCCTCTGTCTCTCCTGATATCTACATATTACCCACAGTCCTCTGTCTCTACTGATATCTACATATTACACACAGTCCTCTGTCTCTACATATTACACACAGTCCTCTGTCTCTACTGATATCTACATATTACCCACATCCCTCTGTCTCTACTGACATCTACATATTACCCACAGCCCTCTGTCTCTACTGATATCTACATATTACCCACAGTCCTCTGTCTCTACTGATATCTATATATTACCCACAGTCCTCTGTCTCTACTGATATCTACATATTACCCACAGCCCTCTGTCTCTACTGATATCTACATATTACACACAGTCCTCTGTCTCTACTGATATCTACATATTACCCACAGTCCTCTGTCTCTACTGATATCTACATATTACACACAGTCCTCTGTCTCTCCTGATACCTACATATTACCCACAGCCCTCTGTCTCTACTGATATCTACATATTACACACAGTCCTCTGTCTCTCCTGATACCTACATATTACCCACAGCCCTCTGTCTCTACTGATATCTACATATTACCCACAGTCCTCTGTCTCTACTGATATCTACATATTACACACAGTCCTCTGTCTCTACTGATATCTACATATTACCCACAGTCCTCTGTCTCTACTGATATCTACATATTACCCACAGTCCTCTGTCTCTACTGATATCTACATATTACCAACAGTCCTCTGTCTCTACTGATATCTACACATTACCCACAGTCCTCTGTCTCTACTGATATCTACATATTACACACAGTCCTCTGTCTCTACTGATATCTACATATTACCCACAGTCCTCTGTCCCTACTGATATCTAGATATTCCCCTTTGCCCTCTGTCTCTACTGATACCTACATATTACCCACAGTCCTCTGTCTCTACTGATATCTACATATTACCCACAGCCCTCTGTCTCTCCTGATACCTACATATTACCCACAGCCCTCTGTCTCTACTGATATCTACATATTACCCACAGTCCTCTGTCTCTACTGATATCTACATATTACCCACAGTCCTCTGTCTCTACTGATATCTACATATTACCCACAGTCCTCTGTCTCTACTGATATCTACATATTACCCACAGTCCTCTGTCCCTACTGATATCTACATATTACCCACAGTCCTCTGTCTCTACTGATATCTACATATTACCCACAGTCCTCTGTCTCTACTGATATCTACATATTACCCACAGTCCTCTGTCTCTACTGATATCTACATATTACCCACAGTCCTCTGTCTCTACTGATATCTACATATTACCCACAGTCCTCTGTCTCTACTGATATCTACATATTACCCACAGTCCTCTGTCTCTACTGATATCTACATATTACCCACAGTCCCCTGTCCTACTGATATCTACATATTACCCACAGTCCTCTGTCTCTACTGATACCTACATATTACCCACAGTCCTCTGTCTCTCCTGATATCTACATATTACCCACAGTCCTCTGTCTCTACTGATATCTACATATTACCCACAGCCCTCTGTCTCTACTGATATCTACATATTACCCACAGTCCTCTGTCTCTACTGATATCTACATATTACCCACAGTCCTCTGTCTCTCCTGATATCTACATATTACCCCCAGTCCTCTGTCTCTACTGATATCTACATATTACCCACAGTCCTCTGTCTCTACTGATATCTACATATTACCCACAGTCCTCTGTCTCTACTGATATCTACATATTACCCACAGTCCTCTGTCTCTACTGATATCTACATATTACCCACAGTCCTCTGTCTATACTGATATCTACATATTACACACAGTCCTCTGTCTCTACTGATATCTACATATTACCCACAGTCCTCTGTCTCTACTGATATCTACATATTACCCACAGTCCTCTGTCTCTACTGATATCTACATATTACCCACAGTCCTCTGTCTCTACTGATATCTACATATTACCCACAGTCCTCTGTCTCTACTGATATCTACATATTACCCACAGTCCTCTGTCTCTACTGATATCTACATATTACCCACAGTCCTCTGTCTCTACTGATATCTACATATTACCCACAGTCCTCTGTCTCTACTGATATCTACATATTACCCACAGTCCTCTGTCTCTACTGATATCTACATATTACCCACAGTCCTCTGTCCCTACTGATATCTACATATTACCCACAGTCCTCTGTCTCTACTGATACCTACATATTACCCACAGTCCTCTGTCTCTCCTGATATCTACATATTACCCACAGTCCTCTGTCTCTACTGATATCTACATATTACCCACAGCCCTCTGTCTCTACTGATATCTACATATTACCCACAGTCCTCTGTCTCTACTGATATCTACATATTACCCACAGTCCTCTGTCTCTCCTGATATCTACATATTACCCCCAGTCCTCTGTCTCTACTGATATCTACATATTACCCACAGTCCTCTGTCTCTACTGATATCTACATATTACCCACATTCCTCTGTCTCTACTGATATCTACATATTACCCACAGTCCTCTGTCTCTACTGATATCTACATATTACCCACAGTCCTCTGTCTATACTGATATCTACATATTACACACAATCCTCTGTCTCTACTGATATCTACATATTACACACAGTCCTCTGTCTCTACTGATATCTACATATTACCCACAGTCCTCTGTCTCTACTGATATCTACATATTACCCACAGTCCTCTGTCTCTACTGATATCTACATATTACCCACAGTCCTCTGTCTCTACTGATATCTACATATTACCCACAGTCCTCTGTCTCTACTGATATCTACATATTACCCACAGTCCTCTGTCTCTACTGATATCTACATATTACCCACAGTCCTCTGTCTCTACTGATATCTACATATTACCCACAGTCCTCTGTCTCTACTGATATCTACATATTACACACAGTCCTCTGTCTCTACTGATATCTACTGATATCTACATATTACCCACAGTCCTCTGTCCCTACTGATATCTACATATTACACACAGTCCTCTGTCTCTACATATTACCCACAGTCCTCTGTCCCTACTGATATCTACATATTACACACAGTCCTCTGTCTCTACTGATATCTACATATTACCCACAGTCCTCTGTCTCTACTGATATCTACATATTACCCACAGTCCTCTGTCTCTACTGATATCTACATATTACCCACAGTCCTCTGTCTCTACTGATATCTACATATTACCCACAGTCCTCTGTCTCTACATATTACACACAGTCCTCTGTCTCTACTGATATCTACATATTACCCACAGTCCTCTGTCTCTACTGATATCTACATATTACCCACAGTCCTCTGTCTCTACTGATATCTACATATTACCCACAGTCCTCTGTCTCTACTGATATCTACATATTACCCACAGTCCTCTGCCTCTACTGATATCTACATATTACCCACAGCCCTCTGTCTCTACTGATATCTACATATTACCCACAGTCCTCTGTCTCTACTGATATCTACATATTACCCACAGTCCTCTGTCTCTACATATTACACACAGTCCTCTGTCTCTACTGATATCTACATATTACCCACAGTCCTCTGTCTCTACTGATATCTACATATTACCCACAGTCCTCTGTCTCTACTGATAT
>NW_028157195.1:0-34418 GCF_964263955.1 Coregonus lavaretus | reverse complement strand
AGCCGTCTCTGATTGGGAGCCACCCTGGCCAACATAGAATTACAACAACTAGAACATAAACAAATGAAAACTCACACCCTGGCTCAACATACTAGAGTCCCCAGAGCCAGGGCGTGACAGTACCCCCCCCTAAAGGCGCGGACTCCGACCGCGCCAACCAAATACAACAGGGGAGGGACCGGGTGGGCACTCCGCCTCGGCGGCGGATCCGGCTCCGGACATGACCCCCACTCCTTCTCTAACCCCCCAAAGTACCCCTGGTCCGGTCTGGCCCTGCTGACCAGAGCTGAACTGAACACTGGTGGAGCGGATTGCTCTAGCTCCGGCGTGACGCAGCACCTGACCGGTGCTGGACCCGCCACCGGTGGAACAGGCACGGGCCGTGCCGGACTGACGACGCACACCACTGGCTTGGTGTGGGGAGCAGGAGCGGACCGAGCCGGGCTGACGAAACGCACCACTGACTTGGTGCGGGGAGCAGGAGCGGGCCGGACCGGGCTGACGAAGCGCACCACTGACTTGGTGCGGGGAGCTTGGATGGGCCGGACTGGGCTGGCGACGCGCACCACAGACTTGGTGCGGAGAGCAGGAACGGGCCGGACAGGGCTGACGAAACGCACCACAGACTTGGTGCGGGGAGCAGGAATGGGCCGGACTGGGCTGGCGACGCGCACCACAGACTTGGTGCGGAGAGCAGGAACGGGCCGGACAGGGCTGACGAAACGCACCACTGACTTGGTGCGGGGAGCAGGAATGGGCCGGACTGGGCTGGCGACGCGCACCACAGACTTGGTGCGGAGAGCAGGAACGGGCCGGACAGGGCTGACGAAACGCACCACTGACTTGGTGCGGGGAGCAGGAATGGGCCGGACCGAGCTGGCGATGCGCACCGTAGACTTGGTGCGAGTGGCAGGAACAGGCCGGACCGTACTGGGAACACACACCACTGGCCCTACGTGGGGATCAGGAACAGGCCGGACCGGACTGGCAACACACGCCAGTACCTCTCGCCGTGCCTCTACATCTTCCACCCCCTCTTCGACCAGTGGCCCCCGTAACCTGGCGGCCTCCTCTGGCAACCCGCTGGGCCGCTCTATCGCGGCCTCCTGCTCGTCCGACGTCGTGAGCCCCCCCCTAAAAAATTTCTGGGAGTCTCTCTTCCCCGTGGGCCAGGCCTCGATAATTCTCGCCCAACTCTCGCTCTTCTGCTTCCAATCTCCGCCATTCAGCTCCTCATTCGGCTTGACCCAGTCAAAGCTCTTCCTCCACTGTTGCCAAGTCCACCCACTCTGCTCCTCACTAGGCTGCTTGGTCCAGTTCTGGTGGTTTCTTCTGTCACGATCGTCTAAGGAGGAGGACCAATGCGCAGCGTTGAAGGTGAACATATTTATTTCGAGAATGATCACACGATCAAAACAACAGACGAAAACATGATGTCTACGGTTGAACACAAACCAAATAAGAACAAGAAACCACAAATAATGCATGCCTAACTGCTACCTAAGTATGACTCCCAATCAGAGACATCGAGCTACAGCCGTCTCTGATTGGGAGCCACCCTGGCCAACATAGAATTACAACAACTAGAACATAAACAAATGAAAACTCACACCCCAGAGCCAGGGCGTGACAGGACTACATGATGATAATAATGGTACTCAGATGATAATCTCACCAAGACATCTGAGTGCTTGTTTCCAGGGACTACATGATGATAATAATGGTACTCAGATGATAGTCTCACCAATACATCAGAGTGCTTGTTTCCAGGGACTACATGATGATAATAATGGTACTCAGATGATAATCTCATAGAGACATCAGAGTGCTTGTTTCCAGGGACTACATGATGATAATAATGGTACTCAGATGATAATCTCATAGAGACATCAGAGTGCTTGTTTCCAGGGACTACATGATGATAATAATGGTACTCAGATGATAGTCTCACCAAGACATCAGAGTGCTTGTTTCCAGGGACTACATGATGATAATAATGGTACTCAGATGATAATCTCATAGAGACATCAGAGTGCTTGTTTCCAGGGACTACATGATGATAATAATGGTACTCAGATGATAATCTCATAGAGACATCAGAGTGCTTGTTTCCAGGGACTACATGATGATAATAATGGTACTCAGATAATAATCTCATAGAGACATCAGAGTGCTTGTTTCCAGGGACTACATGATGATAATAATGGTACTCAGATGATAATCTCATAGAGACATCAGAGTGCTTGTTTCCAGGGACTACATTATGATAATAATGGTACTCAGATTATAATCTTATAGAGACATCAGAGTGCTTGTTTCCAGGAACTACATGATGATAATAATGGTACTCAGATGATAATCTCATAGAGACATCAGAGTGCTTGTTTCCAGGGACTACACGATGATAATAATGGTACTCAGATGATAATCTCACCAAGACATCAGAGTGCTTGTTTCCAGGGACTACATGATGATAATAATGGTACTCAGATGATAATCAAATAGAGACATCAGAGTGCTTGTTTCCAGGTGCTACATGATGATAATAATGGTACTCAGATGATAATCTCATAGAGACATCAGAGTGCTTGTTTCCAGGGACTACATGATGATAATAATGGTACTCAGATAATAATCTCATAGAGACATCAGAGTGCTTGTTTCCAGGGACTACATGATGATAATAATGGTACTCAGATGATAATCTCATAGAGACATCAGAGTGCTTGTTTCCAGGGACTACATGATGATAATAACGGTACTCAGATTATAATCTCATAGAGACATCAGAGTGCTTGTTTCCAGGAACTACATGATGATAATAATGGTACTCAGATGATAATCTCATAGAGACATCAGAGTGCTTGTTTCCAGGGACTACACGATGATAATAATGGTACTCAGATGATAATCTCACCAAGACATCAGAGTGCTTGTTTCCAGGGACTACATGATGATAATAATGGTACTCAGATGATAATCTCATAGAGACATCAGAGTGCTTGTTTCCAGGTGCTACATGATGATAATAATGGTACTCAGATGATAATCTCATAGAGACATCAGAGTGCTTGTTTCCAGGGACTACATGATGATAATAATGGTACTCAGATGATAATCTCATAGACACATCAGAGTGCTTGTTTCCAGGGACTACATGATGATAATAATGGTACTCAGATGATAATCTCATAGAGACATCAGAGTGCTTGTTTCCAGGGACTACATGATGATAATAATGGTACTCAGATGATAATCTCATAGAGACATCAGAGTGCTTGTTTCCAGGGACTACATGATGATAATAATGGTACTCAGATAATAATCTCATAGAGACATCAGAGTGCTTGTTTCCAGGGACTACATGATGATAATAATGGTACTCAGATGATAATCTCATAGAGACATCAGAGTGCTTGTTTCCAGGGACTACATGATGATAATAATGGTACTCAGATTATAATCTTATAGAGACATCAGAGTGCTTGTTTCCAGGAACTACATGATGATAATAATGGTACTCAGATGATAATCTCATAGAGACATCAGAGTGCTTGTTTCCAGGGACTACACGATGATAATAATGGTACTCAGATGATAATCTCACCAAGACATCAGAGTGCTTGTTTCCAGGGACTACATGATGATAATAATGGTACTCAGATGATAATCTCATAGAGACATCAGAGTGCTTGTTTCCAGGTGCTACATGATGATAATAATGGTACTCAGATGATAATCTCATAGAGACATCAGAGTGCTTGTTTCCAGGGACTACATGATGATAATAATGGTACTCAGATAATAATCTCATAGAGACATCAGAGTGCTTGTTTCCAGGGACTACATGATGATAATAATGGTACTCAGATGATAATCTCATAGAGACATCAGAGTGCTTGTTTCCAGGGACTACATGATGATAATAACGGTACTCAGATTATAATCTCATAGAGACATCAGAGTGCTTGTTTCCAGGAACTACATGATGATAATAATGGTACTCAGATGATAATCTCATAGAGACATCAGAGTGCTTGTTTCCAGGGACTACACGATGATAATAATGGTACTCAGATGATAATCTCACCAAGACATCAGAGTGCTTGTTTCCAGGGACTACATGATGATAATAATGGTACTCAGATGATAATCTCATAGAGACATCAGAGTGCTTGTTTCCAGGTGCTACATGATGATAATAATGGTACTCAGATGATAATCTCATAGAGACATCAGAGTGCTTGTTTCCAGGGACTACATGATGATAATAATGGTACTCAGATGATAATCTCATAGACACATCAGAGTGCTTGTTTCCAGGGACTACATGATGATAATAATGGTACTCAGATGATAATCTCATAGAGACATCAGAGTGCTTGTTTCCAGGGACTACATGATGATAATAATGGTACTCAGATGATAATCTCACCAAGACATCTGAGTGCTTGTTTCCAGGGACTACATGATGATAATAATGGTACTCAGATGATAATCTCATAGAGACATCAGAGTGCTTGTTTCCAGGGACTACATGATGATAATAATGGTACTCAGGTGATAATCTCATAGACACATCAGAGTGCTTGTTTCCAGGGACTACATGATGATAATAATGGTACTCAGATGATAATCTCATAGAGACATCAGAGTGCTTGTTTCCAGGGACTACATGATGATAATAATGGTACTCAGATGATAATCTCACCAAGACATCAGAGTGCTTGTTTGCAGGGACTACATGATTCAAATAATGGTACTCAGATGATAATCTCATAGAGACATCAGAGTGCTTGTTTCCAGGGACTACATGATGATAATAATGGTACTCAGATGATACTCTCATAGAGACATCAGAGTGCTTGTTTCCAGGGACTACATGATGATAATAATGGTACTCAGATGATAATCTCATAGAGACATCAGAGTGCTTGTTTCCAGGGACTACATGATGATAATAATGGTACTCAGATAATAATCTCATAGAGACATCAGAGTGCTTGTTTCCAGGGACTACACGATGATAATAATGGTACTCAGATGATAATCTCACCAAGACATCAGAGTGCTTGTTTCCAGGGACTACATGATGATAATAATGGTACTCAGATGATAATCTCATAGAGACATCAGAGTGCTTGTTTCCAGGTGCTACATGATGATAATAATGGTACTCAGATGATAATCTCATAGAGACATCACAGTGCTTGTTTCCAGGGACTACATGATGATAATAATGGTACTCAGATGATAATCTCATAGACACATCAGAGTGCTTGTTTCCAGGGACTACATGATGATAATAATGGTACTCAGATGATAATCTCATAGAGACATCAGAGTGCTTGTTTCCAGGGACTACATGATGATAATAATGGTACTCAGATGATAATCTCACCAAGACATCTGAGTGCTTGTTTCCAGGGACTACATGATGATAATAATGGTACTCAGATGATAATCTCATAGAGACATCAGAGTGCTTGTTTCCAGGGACTACATGATGATAATAATGGTACTCAGGTGATAATCTCATAGACACATCAGAGTGCTTGTTTCCAGGGACTACATGATGATAATAATGGTACTCAGATGATAATCTCATAGAGACATCAGAGTGCTTGTTTCCAGGGACTACATGATGATAATAATGGTACTCAGATGATAATCTCACCAACACATCAGAGTGCTTGTTTCCAGGGACTACATGATGATAATAATGGTACTCAGATGATAATCTCACCAAGACATCAGAGTGCTTGTTTCCAAGGACTACATGATGATAATAATGGTACTCAAATGATAATCTCACCAAGACATCAGAGTGCTTGTTTCCAGGTGCTACATGATGATAATAATGGTACTCAGATGATAATATCATAGAGACATCAGAGTGCTTGTTTCCAGGGACTACATGATGATAATAATGGTACTCAGATGATAATCTCATAGAGACATCAGAGTGCTTGTTTCCAGGGACTACATGATGATAATAATGGTACTCAGATGATAATCTCATAGAGACATCAGAGTGCTTGTTTCCAGGGACTACATGATGATAATAATGGTACTCAGATGATAATCTCACCAAGACATCAGAGTGCTTGTTTGCAGGGACTACATGATTCAAATAATGGTACTCAGATGATAATCTCATAGAGACATCAGAGTGCTTGTTTCCAGGGACTACATGATGATAATAATGGTACTCAGATGATAATCTCACCAAGACATCAGAGTGCTTGTTTCCAGGGACTACATGATGATAATAATGGTACTCAGATGATAATCTCATAGAGACATCAGAGTGCTTGTTTCCAGGTGCTACATGATGATAATAATGGTACTCAGATGATAATCTCACCAAGACATCAGAGTGCTTGTTTCCAGGGACTACATGATATCTGATATAGTTTATACAACAGAGCTGATCTGATTATGTTGAAACCATTTAAGCACAGAAATATGTTTTTTCTTCCTAATTGGCACCTATTGTAGTGCACTGCTTTTGACCAGGGCCCGTAGGAGGACTCTGGTCAAATGTAGTGCACTTTATAGGGAATAGGGTGCTATTTGGCACGAAAGCCTTGGGCTCCACAGGAATGATGATGAGTTGGTACCACAGTTTCCCCATCGCAGGGTTCTTCAATTCCGGTCCTGGAGGGCCGAAACACCTCTGTTTTTCATCCTCTCCTTCTATTCAGGGGTTAATTCAGACCTGGGACACCAGGTGAGTGCAATTAACTACCAGGTAGAAATAAAAAACAGAAGTGTTTCGGCCCTCCAGGACCGGAATTGAAGAACCCTGCCCCATCGAGAGAAAACTGTGAACACATCTTATCTACTGTAACTTTCTCTAGTTATATACTGAGGCCCTTTATCTACTTCCCCAGAGACAGATGAACTAGTGGATACCATTTTTATGTCTCTGCGTGTGGTTTGAACGAAGCATGCTAGCAGAAACCCATATCATTGTGCTAACGCTAGTTAGCATTGGCTTGCAAAACTAGCTCTAACTTCCTTCACACTGGACACAGAGACATAAAAATGGTATCCATGAGTTCATCTGACTCTGGGGAAGTAGATAAAGGGCCTCATTGACTAAATCACAAAGTATCCCTTTAAATGATATACAGTATAGCTGTTGTGATGATCGATTCTTATGCATGAAGTAGCTACCCCCCAACCACGCACAAGAGTAAGACCTACACAACCTGGGACTCAACAGGATGGAGGCTGGATGAAGACCTAGACAACCTGGGACTCAACAGGATGGAGGCTGGATAAAGACCTAGACAACCTGGGACTCAACAGGATGGAGGCTGGATGAAGACCTAGACAACCTGGAGGCTGGGTGAAGACTTACACAACCTGGGACTCAACAGGATGGAGGCTGGGTGAAGACCTACACAACCTGGGACTCAACAGGATGGAGGCTGGATGAAGACCTAGACAACCTGGGACTCAACAGGATGGAGGCTGGATGACGACCTACACAACCTGGGACTCAACAGGATGGAGGCTGGGTGAAGACCTACACAACCTGGGACTCAACAGGATGGAGGCTGGGTGAATTAATATGCCATTTAGCAGACGCTTTTATCCAAAGCGACTTACAGTCGTGCGTGCATACATTTTTGTGTATGGGTGGTCCCGGGGATCGAACCCACTACCTTGGCGTTACAAGCGCCGTGCTCTACCAGCTGAGCTACAGAGGACCACACAACCTGGGTGAAGACCTACACAACCTGGGACTCAACAGGATGGAGGCTGGATGAAGACCTAGACAACCTGGGACTCAACAGGATGGAGGCTGGGTGAAGACCTAGACAACCTGGGACTCAACAGGATGGAGGCTGGGTGAAGACCTACACAACCTGGGACTATAGGGAGCAAAGAGTGAGGATTGTTTCTTGTCAACTTTAATAGTGTTCATTTCTCTAGTTTAAGAGAGTATTTGTGTGACTTTAGAAAATAAAGATAAATGATTTATCTTTGATGTCTCTGACTCTGCAGCCCTAGTGTATGTAGTGTAGGTCTCTGGTCAAAAGCACCACTACAGTGCATTCGGAAAGTATTCAGACCTCTTCCCTTTTTCCACATTTTGTCAGGTTACAGCCTAAATCTAAAATGGATTAAAGAAATACTCATCCTCATCAATCTACACACAATACCCCATAATGACAAAGCGAAAAAATATTTTTAGAAATGTTTTCTAATTGCTGTAACCGAGACGTTGTTCCAAGTATCGACTAAAAGTGCTGTCTTTCATTCCAATGAGCTTTTGTAAGAGTTTTTTTTGTTCATTCATTCATTCTTTCTATCTTTCTTCTTTCTTTCTTTCTCTCTACGCTGCAATTCTAGCAATCACTCAGGCTAAATAATGACCTACCTAAAGCGCTGACTGCAGTGAAGTATTGGACAGGGAGAAGAGAGACAGGAGAGGAGAGAGGAGAGGTGGTACATGCCCCCCCCCCCCCCCCCCCCCCCCCACACACACACACACACACACACACACCAACAACAGGACTTTTAATGTTTAGTCCATAATGTTTCTTGATCGGTGATTAGGCTATTAGCTGTAAGAGGCTATGTTTGTTGCTCCCGTGAGTGAGAACGCTTTGTACCAATTTAACTCCTATGTGGTTATATTGCCCAATCAATGTGTATAGGGGACAGATTGGAGTGGCAGCACGTCTTAAGCCTTAATGGTTGAGCATTTTGTCCTATTGGTCTGTTTTGACCTGTGGTTGCTGCCAGTTTGGAAGCATTTATTAAGGCCTCTAGAAGTGTAAGTGATGTAAACAACAACTATTCATTAATAAACTGTAATGTGTAAACACCTAGCAGCCAACATGCTCGCACCAATCCATTGTAATTACAGTAAAGTACTGTGAAATACAAACCCCTCCCCGCAATTGATTACGATTACGGTAAAATTAACTTTTTTTTTACAGTGAAATATTTTACGGTATTGTACTGTCTCATTACACAGTAGTACTTGCTTTGATACCATATTTATATTACAGTACTGTAATATGAAATACAGATTTTTACTTGCGACCAAGCTGCCTGTAAGCTACTGTCAAATTCACACTAACCCCTTTACAGTGTACACAACTGACCATAACATTCAGACATTGGTTTAGTGTGCCTTCTCTTTCGCATATGGAATACCCACTCTTGTGCGTGTTTGTGCCTGTGTGTGTATGTTCATGTGTGTGTGTGTGTGTGTGTGTGTGTGTGTGTGTGTGTGTGTTGGTGTTGTTTTCTTAGCTAGGGGAAAGTGCAAGTCTCGCAGTCTCACTTCAGAATTAGACGTTCATTCATGTTTCTCGAAATTCAATTTAAGAAGTTGTTGCAAACGTCAAATTTCAAAGTGTTTAAGGTTAAGTTTAGGGGATTAAGCCCGAAATCTTAAGGTTAGGCATTAACTCCGAATGGTTAAGGTAAGGCTTAAGGTTTGGGATAGGCTCAAAAACAACTTTCTATCGCTGGATTTGAAATTGTAACCTTTGGAATCAGAGGCAGATGCTTACACCCATCCGCCACAACGTCTTGGCAAAACAAAATCTACTTGAAGGTAACAGCGCTCATTGTTGCCCCTAGTGGCCGGTTTCATGGATGGACGTCGAATACTGACTTGTATCACGGGTGACCTGGCTGGAAAGTGAGTGACAAGATGATTAAAATCTTTGATTGACAGCTGTCTCTAGGCAAGGACATGAGATTGAAGCTATTTATCCTGAGGGTAATGACACACACACACACACACACACACATATGTCGCCGCCTTTTTATGCAAATCTCATTCTCCCCCCCTCTCTCTCTCGCTCAAACATAATCAAATGGTGTGACTGAATGGTGATGGAGCCCATGTGAGGACTGAGAGGGAGAGGGAGAGAGAGAGAGGAGGAGAGAGACAGAGAAAGAGATAGAGAGAGAGAGAGAGGCAGAGAGAGGCAGAGAGAGAGAGGCAGAGAGAGAGAGAGAGAGGCAGAGAGAGAGAGCGGCAGAGAGAGAGAGAGGCAGAGAGAGAGAGAGAGAGAGAGAGAGAGAGAGAGAGAGAGAGAGAGAGAGAGAGAGAGAGAGAGAGCGAGAGAGAGAGAGACATCCACATTATAATTCAGACGGGCACAATCGACCTGAGAACACAGCAGGAAAGGGTGGCCACAGCACTCAAGGGAGTGATTGAAAAAGCTTCTTCCACTTTCCCCAATGCACAAGTGGTTATCTCCACCTTGCTACCACGAACATACATTCACCTTGCCACCACACAGCGGGTGAATGCATTTCCCGGGACTGTGCCTCAAAACCTAATGTCGGTACTGGAGCGCCAAGTCTAGGTCCAAAAGGCTTCTTAACAACTTCTACCCCCAAGCCATAAGACTCCTGAACAGCTAATCAAATGGCTACCTGGACTATTTGCATTGTTTAAAACTGCATTGTTGGTGAAGGGCTTGTAAGTAAGCATTTCACTGTAAGGTCTACACCTGTTGTATTCGGAGCACTTGACAAACACAATTTGATTTGATTTGATTTGGAAACCTACTGTCTACCTGGCTCACCACTCCACCCTGGACTTGAACAGCCTTTACGACCAGATCCACCTCTACAAGGCAGCAATCCCAACTTTTGCCAGGAACCTGAAGGACGTCACCCTCAACCGCAGCCCCATCACCTCATACAGGAGCAACAGAGCAACGGACACCCCACCCAGACCAGCAAGACACCCTCACAGACTTGCAAGACCCCCTTCCGAAGGACCTGCACCGAGAGAACCCACGACAAGAGGACCTACACCCAGACCACAGGATCACCAGCGGCATCCACACCCACACCCCAGCCAGCTGAGACCACCCCAAACAAACCCTGGCCACAGCCTATATAGGCCCCCCCCATATCAGACCTATGCCCTTTCTGAACCCCCCTGCCCCTGCAGCACGGACCTAAACATGACAGC
This sequence comes from Coregonus lavaretus, assembly GCF_964263955.1. NCBI lineage: Eukaryota > Metazoa > Chordata > Actinopteri > Salmoniformes > Salmonidae > Coregonus > Coregonus lavaretus. The sequence continues at coordinate 23,452 of NW_028157195.1, read as the reverse complement.
CTCACATATGCCCAGGCCGTGAGCAGAGCAACAGGCCCAACCCCCACTAATGCACCCCCCCAAGCCCATTCTGCGACCTAAGAGGTATGTATCAGAAGCTCAACACGCTCTCAAACTGGAATATACAACGTCTGAGGTCATCTGCCTTTGGCCTAAAGAGCAGGAACACAGACTTCATCAAAGAAATCGGAAATACAGACATTGTCATCCTACAAGAAACATGGTATAGAGGAGACGGACCCACTGGTTGCCCTCTAGGTTACAGAGAGCTGGTAGTTCCATCCACCAAACTCCCAGGTGTGAAACAGGGAAAGGACTCAGGGGGTATGCTAATTTGGTATAGAACAGACATAACTCACTCTATTAAATAAATCAAAACAGGAACATTTTACATTTGGCTAGAAATTCAAAAGGAAATTAATTATCTCAACAGAGAAAAATGTCCTCCTGTGTGCTACCTATATCCACCCACTAGAATCCCCATACATTCATGAAGACAGCTTCACCATCCTGGAGGGGGAAATCAATCATTTCCAGACCCAGGGATATGTACTAGTCTGTGGAAACCTAAATGCCAGAACTGGACAAGAACCGGACACTCTCAGTACACAGGGACACTCTCAAACACCTACCTGGAGGTGACAGCATTCCCTCCCAAATATGTTCCCCTAGACACAACTATGACAAAACAACCAACACAAACAGGTCATAACTCCTGCAGCTCTGTCGCACGCTGGGTCTGTACATAGTCAATGGTAGGCTTCGGGGGGACTCCTATGGTAGGTACACCTACAGCTCATCCCTTGGTAGTAGTACTGTAGATTACTTTATCACTGACCTCAACCCAGAGTTTCTCAGAGCATTCAGAGTCAGCCCACTAGCACCACTATTAGATCACAGCAAACCTACCTGAACAGGTTATCATGAGGCATCAAAGCCCAAGGAACTGCACAATATTAAGAAATGCTATAGATGGAAGGAAAGTAGTGTAGAAACCTACCAAAAAAACAATTAGGCAACAACAAAATCAATCCTTTTAGACAACTTCCTGGACAAAACATTTCACTGTAATGGTGAAGGTGTAAACTTGCCAGTAGAAACCTAAACATTATATTTGACCTCTCAGCTTCCCTATCAAATCTAACAATTTCAAGCAAATTAACAACAATGTCAAATGGTTTGATGAACAATGCAAAAACCTAAGAAAGAAATTGAGAAACCTATCCAACCAAAAACATAGAGACCCAGAAAATCTGAGTCTACGCCTTCACTATGGTGAATCACTAAAACAACACAGAAATACATTATGGAAAAAGAAGGAACAGCACGTCAGAAATCAGCTCAATGTAATTGAAGATTCCATAGAATCTAACCACATATGGGAAAATTGGAACCCAATCGATTCTTCAATTACATTAAATGAACTACAGGACAAAATACAAGCCCTCCAACCTCAAAAGGCCTGTGGTGTTGATGGTTTCCTACATGAAATGATCAAATATACAGACCACAAATTCCAATTGGCTATACTGAAGCTCTTTAACATCATCCTCAGCTCTGGCGTCTTCCACAATATTTGGAACCAAGGACTGATAACCCCAATCCACAAAAGTGGAGACAAATTTGACCCCAATAACTACCGTGGGATATGCGTCAACAGCAACCTTGGGAAAATCCCCAGCATTATCATTAACAACAGACTTGTACATTTCCTTAGTGAAAACAATGTACTGAGCAAATGTCTAATTGGTTTTTTAACAGATTACCGTATTACAGACCACGTATTCACACTGCACACCCTAATTGACAAACAAACAAACCAAAAAAAGGCAAAGTCTTCTCATGCTTTGTTGACTTCAAAAAAGCATTTGACTCAATTTGGCATGAGGGCCTGTTATATAAATTGATGGAAAATGGTGTTAAGGGAAGAACATACAGCATTATAAAATCCATGTACACAAACGAATTGGCGAGGGCACTAGAACAGTCTGCAGCACCCGGCCTCACCCTACTAGAATCTAAAGTCAAATGTCTACTGTTTGCTGATGATCTGGTTCTTCTGTCCCCAACCAAGGATGGCATACAGCAGCACCTAGTTCTTCTGCACAGATTCTGTCAGACATGGGCGCTGACAGTAAAACTCAGTAAGACAAAAATAATGGTGTTCCAAAAAAGGTCCAGTTGCCAGGAACACAAATACAAATTCCATCTAGACACCGTTGCCCTAGAGCACACCTCGGCCTAAACATCAGCGCCACAGGTAACTTCAACAAAGCTGTGAATGATCTGAGAGACAAGGCAAGAAGGGCCTTCTATGCCATCAGAAGGAACATAAAATTTGACATACCAATTAGGATCTGGCTAAAAATACTTGAATCAGTTATAGAACCCATTGCCCTTTATTATTGTGAGGTCTGGGGTCCGCTCACCAACCAAGAATTCAGAAAATGGGACAAACACCAAATTGAGACTCTGCATGCAGAATTCTGCTAAAATATCCTATGTGTACAACGTAAAACACCAAATAATGCATGCAGAGCATAATTAGGCCGATACTCGCTAATTATCAAAATCCAGAAAAGAGCCGTTAAATTCTACAACCACCTAGCGATTCCCAAACCTTCCATAACAAAGCCATCACCTACAGAGAGATGAACCTGGAGAAGAGTCCCCTAAGCAAGCTGGTCCTGGGGCTCTGTTCACCAACACAAGCAGACCCCACAGAGCCCCAGGACAACAACACAATTAGACCCAATCAAATCATGAGAAAACAAAATATAATTACTTGACACATTGGAAAGAATTCATAAAAAAACTAAGCAAACTAGAATGCTATTTGGCATTTGGCCTAAACAGAGAGTACACAGTGGCAGAATACCTGACCACTGTGACTTACCCAAAATTAAGGAAAGCATTGACTATGTACAGTGAGCATAGCCTTGCTATTGAGAAAGGTCACCGTAGGCAGACCTGGCTCTCAAGAGAAGACAGGCTATGTGCACACTGCCCACAAAATGAGGTGGAAACTGAGCTGCACTTCCTAACTTCCTGCCAAATGTATGACCATATTAGAGACATATTTCCCTCAGATTACACAGACCCAAAACAAATCCAGTTTTGATAAACTCCCATATCTACTGGGTGAAATACCACAGTGTGCCATCACAGCAGCAATATTTGTGACCTGTTGCCACAAGAAAAGGGCAACCAGTGAAGAACAAACACCATTGTAAATACAACCCATATTTATGTTGATTTATTTTCCCTTTTTCACTTTAACTATTTGCACATCGTTCCAACACTGTATATAGACATAATGACATTTGAAATGTCTTTATTCTTTTGGAACTTGTGCGAGTCCAAAATGTACTCTTCACTTTTTATTGTTTATTTCACTTTTGTTTATCCATTTCACTTGTTTTGGCAATGAAACATATGTTTCCCATGGCAATAAAGCCCCTTGAATTGAATTGAATTGAGAGACAGAGAGCGAGCAAGAGAGAGAGAGAGAGAGAGAGATGGAAAGAGAGATAGAGAGAGAGAGAGAGAGAGAGATGGAAAGAGAGATAGAGTGAGAGAGTGAGAGAGTGAGAGAGAGAAAGAGATAGAGAGAGAGGTGAGGGACAGCGAAGCAGCTACAGATGTAGGATCTTAATTTGACCTGTATTGTCACAGCAAAATAATCCTGCAGCAACAGGATTTGAACATTTAGTCCATAATGTTACTTGATCTGCAGTTAGGCTATTAGCTGGTCAAAATTAGTCTACATGAAAAGTGGAATACTGTTAATATAACCGTGTATTAGTGCGAGTTTTCAGTGAATTTATGTAAATCAGGCAGCTCATCTGCATTTCATGCAGCGCAGGAAAATAATCCCCAACAAAAGAGTGATCAAATTAAGATCCTGCATCTGTAGCTGCGATAGCAAGGCTTGATGGAGATAGACCCTGACAAGCCCCACAAACTGGCAGCCTGGTGTGTGTGTGTGTGTGTGTCTGGTTTTTGTACATAAAACTTTGGGTTTATAGGTGTAGACAGACACACACACCAGGCTGCCAGTCTGTGGGGCTTGTCAGGGTCTGCGTGTGTATGTGTGTTGTGTGTGTGTGTGTGTGTGTGTGTGTGTGTGTGTGTGTGTGTGTGTGCGTGGTGAGTATGTGTGATTGTGTGTGTGTGTGTTTGCGTGCGTGCATGCGTGGTGTGTGTGTGTGTGTGTGTGTGTATGTGTGTGTGTGTGTGTGTGTGTGTGTGTGTGTGTGTGTGTGTGTGTGCGTGGTGAGTATGTGTGATTGTGTGTGTGTGTGTTTGCGTGCGTGCGTGTGTACGTGGTGTGTGTGTGTGTGTGTGCGTGCGTGCGTGTGTGCGTGTGTGTGTGTGCGTGCGTGTGTGTGTGTGTGTGTGGTGTGTGTGCGTGTGTGTGTGTCTGGTCGTTGTAGACAGCTCTTTCTCAGCCTGGCTGCTCGACTGGTGAGTGACAGACATAGAGAGAAACACGAGTGGGAACTGTCTACACACACGCACACACAGATGAATACACACACACAGATGGATACACACACACAGATGGAAACACACACACAGATGGAAACACACAGCTGCTGGCAAAACAGTGATATTGGGAAAAGCATCACCTCCACTGGCAGAAAGACAGACAGAGACCGACTGACTAAATTTGACAAAACTCACATATCACTTAAGATCAGGGGAGTATCTTTAGGTAGCATAAACATAAACATAAAGAAAATCGACAACCGTAAGAGCTGCTGTCAGTACGTTCCTAGAATATAGAATGTACAATATTTACATAGTTTCCGCCACTAATCACCATGGGAGATAGAACTCATGGCGGAATTTAGAACTCAAACTTCTGGAACTGTTCATAGTCAGAAAGAACACCTACAGAAAACTATTTTTCCTAATTAATATATAAAATGCAAAACCTGACATTTGCTACACATTTCCTCTGCCCAGAAAATTACCCCTAAAGCAGAAAACTGAGCATGTCTGGAGCATAAGCCTTGTCCCAATTAGAATTAATTCACATCCTGTGTGTGTGGGTAGAACATTTTACAATTATAGAGCAAAAAATCATAACCTTCTCCCCCCCGAAACACACACCTCCACAAACTATGAGAAAACCAAACAGTTTTAGCAAAAGCCTCATTCACGAAGGTTATCTAATTATATTGTTTCTCTATTCTCTTTCTCATCTATTGTCAAACACACACACACACAAACACACACACACACACACACACACATACTGTATTATCAGGAAAGACTGTAAACTGATAACCGTTTCAGCCAAAGTGCAAATTACAAGTGTCTACCCCTGTCAATTGTTTCTGTATGAGTAGTAATAATTGATGAATATATAATAAAACATTTGCATATTGTTGAACATATTATACGCTGTGGGCATATCAAAGTTCCAGGGTGGGATCTCTGCTAGTCTTAATGTTATGGCCCATTTTATACAGAGAAATTGGCAGCGATCCCACTCTGGAACGTCTATCAGCCAGCAGAGTATATTATGTTCAACAACGTATTGAAAAATGATCAAAATCTAAATTCTTATATTTTCAAAATTCATGTTTATATTTGTGAATGTTCATATTCAAATTTGAGCTTTGTAGCACCTACAGATTAAACACTATGGAGTCCTAAAGGTAAGGCCAAAATGTGATAAATATGCCAACTTTGATAAAGAATATTCTCAATGATGCTTTCAGATACAAAATAATCCTTCCTCCAAAGGACTATTCTATGGATTACAATCCCCAAAATCATGGTCATTGTTTTGTCTGGGTTTCGTTGAGGAATCACTCATTACCTCATTATATGCCAGTAGAGTATTTTATGTTCAACAATATATAGAAAAATTATCCAAATCGAAATTCTTATATTTTAAATATTCATGTTTATATTTGTGAATATTCATATTAAAATTTGAGCTTTGTAGCACCTTTATACACTCTTCGAAAAAAAAAAAAGGTGCTATCTATATATGATATTATATTGTGATGTATTGTAACAGGCCCACAATGTGGTTACTAAAGTTCGAATAGGATATATTTGGCTGTTTTCGCTGCGTAACATTTAGAAGGAGTCCCGTTTCAGGTTTAGAAGAAGTGGCTGCTAAATGCTAACTCCCGTTCGTATAAACTGGTTAGCATAGCTAGCATAGAGTAATCAGTGGTGGTAGTCAAGTCGTTTTTTTAACTGTAATGCAGTTGATTGGTGACGATGACATGAACATCTACTGGGGGTTTGACATCCATACAAGCATTATACTCTGATTTTTACCTCCTCAAAACAGTGTGAAATACAGTAGCCTAAATGTAGGTACATTTTGCTGAGGGGCAATGAGGAGATTCGGGATCTTCCCCCACGGCACCCAAACGGGAACCCAAAAGGGTTCTACCAGGAACCAAAAAGGGCTCTCCAATGGGGACAGTGCACAATGGGCCCTGGTCAAAAGTAGTGCACTATATAGGGAATAAGGTACCATTTTGAACTTAGGTTGTGAACGCAAGAAGGGATTGTGTGGAGTTCTCTGCAATTATTAAAGAATGCAAGGAAGAATGGAATTCAGCTTCTTTACAATTATGTGTTGAATGGCTGATGATATGAAATGTCATCAGCCATCAGCCATGAAATGTGTTGTAAAATCTTATGTTCTCCATAGACTGTTAGAACGACAGGCAAGATTCCAAGCTATCATTTCCTGATCGATAGCAATTCCACACACGGGGGTTATTAGTAAGCAGGTACACACGGATCTGCACACACACACGCACACACACACACACACACACACACACACACACACACACACACACACACACACACACACACACACACACACACACACACACACACACACACACACACACACACACACACACACACACACACACAGAGAAATCTTTGTTGATGCAGCTGCACCACCATCGAGAGCATCCTGACTGGTTGCATCACCGCCTGGTATGGCAACTGTTCGGCCTCCGACCGCAAGGCACTACAGAGGGTAGTGCGTACGGCCAGTACATCACTGGGGCCAAGCTTCCTGCCATCCAGGACCTCTATACCAGGCGGTGTCAGAGGAAGGCCCTAAAAATGGTCAAAGACTCCAGCCACCCTAGTCATAGACTGTTCTCTCTGCTACCGCAAGGCAAGCGGTACCGGAGCGCCAAGTCTAGGTCCAAAAGGCTTCTTAACAGCTTCTACCCCCAAGCCATAAGACTCCTGAACAGCTAATCATGGCTACCCGGACTATTTGCATTGTCACCCCACCCCACCACCCCCTCTTTTACGCTGCTGCTACTCTCTGTTTATTATCTATGCATAGTCACTTTAACTCTACCCACATGTACATATTACCTCAATTACCTTGACTAACCTGTGCACCCGCACATTGACTCTGTACCGGTACCCCCTGTATACAGCCTCCCTACTGTTATTTTATTTTACTGCTGCTCTTTAATATTTTTAATTTTTTACTTACCTATTTTTCTTAAAACTGCATTGTTGGTTAAGGGCTTGTAAGTAAGCATTTCACTGTAAGGTCTACACCTGTTGTATTCGGCGCATGTGGCAAATAAAATTTGATTTGATTTGAACATGATTTCTTCCCCCTCATTTAATCTAACTTTCCGTCCTCCTCCCTTTCTCTCCACCTCTGTCTCACTCATCCTTTTCTCTATCAATGATCTCTTGCTTCAATTTTCCATCTCTCTCTCTCTCTCTCTCTCCTCTCTCTCTCTCTCTCTCTCTCTCTCTCGCTCTCACCAATCTCTCTCTCTCTCTCTCTCTCTCTCTCTCTCTCTCTCTCTCTCTCTCCATCTCTCTGACCCCCCTCCTCTCTTTCCATCTCTCTGACCCCCCTCCTCTCGCTCCATCTCTCTGACCGCCCTCCTCTCTCTCCATCTCTCGGACCCCGCGCCTCTCTCTCCATCTCTCTGACCCCCCTCCTCTCTCTACATCTCTCTGACCGCCCTCCTCTCTCTCCATCTCTCTGACCCCGCTCCTCTCTCTCCATCTCTCTGACCCCCCTCCTCTCCATCCATCTCTCGGACCCCGCTCCTCTCTCTCCATCTCTCTGACCCCGCTCCTCTCTCTCCATCTCTCTGATCCCCCTCCTCTCTCTCCATCTCTCTGACCCCGCTCCTCTCTCTCCATCTCTCTGACCCCGCTCCTCTCTCTCCATCTCTCTGACACCGCTCCTCTCTCTCCATCTCTCTTTTTTATTCCTTTCTCTCTTTCTTTATGAGGTGTCTCTGATTACTGCCACAAAAAGGTTTTAAAGATGAGTGTGTGTGTGTGTGTGTGTTTCTGTGTGTGGTGCGGCACAGCGTGTGTGTGACAGATGGTTGTCACATTAAAAGGGCTAGGCCATTGTATCTGTCAATACTCTAGAGTGGAGCTGTCAGTTCAAGTGTACATCCTCACCATTATATGGCTTTAAGTGCTGCTATACCATCCACAGTGACAGGAGTGTGTGTGCGTGCGTGTGTGTGTGTGTGCGTGTGCGTGCGTGCGTGTGTGCGTGTGCGTGTGTGTGCGTGCTTGTGTTCATCCATGTGAGTAGTAGGCGGATGGAGCGTAGAGGAGCACTCAGCTCACATCATGATGCAGAGTTGTGGGCTGAGATACCATAACGCCTGTTGTACAAACCTACTGACCCTCACAAAAATCTATTTTGAAGATGTAATCCTACACTTTATTACTACGACAAGTTTCCCGTTGTTCTGTATTGCTTTCAATGAGAAGATTTGAAATGAGGCCCTTTCTTGTCCCTGTTCTGCAAATGTAGATTAGGGGGTGGAAGGGTAGGGATAATGTGTTAGAATGGAATGCAGTCCCTCTTTCATTCTCTCGTGCTGGCTGGTCTCAGGGCTATGGGAATAGGAAGTAGTGCTGGTGAGGTAGGTAGCTTAGTGGTTAAGAGTGTTGTGCCAGTAACCGAAAGGTCGCTGGTTCTAATCCCCGAGCCGACTAGGTGAAAAATCTGTCGATGTGCCCTTGAGCAAGGCACTTAACCCTAATTGCTTCTGTAAATCGCTCTGGATTAGAGCGTCTGCTAAAATGTAATGAGATGAGAGTGTTATTGTTTTGACACTAGACTGTAGTCTATATTGGCTCTCTGCAGCTCTACACACAGCAAGAGCCCTGCTCTGTTAGATTACATATAAGACGTGGTAAACACGGACGCACGCACGCACGCACGCACACACACACACTCCTGTCACTGTGGATGGTATAGCAGCACTTAAAGCCGTATAAGGATGAACACTTGAACTGACAGCTCCACTCTAGAGTATTGACAGATACAATGGCCTAGCCTGCAAATGTAGATTAGGGGGTGGAAAGGTAGGGATAATGTGTTAGAATGGAATGCAGTCACACACACACACACACACACACACACACACACGCACAGCAAGAGCCCTGCTCTGTAGATGTAGACAGGAGATGAAGTAAATCCAGTCCAGATCTCACATTGCTCATCTCTCCTCCTCCTCTTCTGTCTCTCCTGACATCCTTTCTCAAGGTGATCTTTCTCCATGTATCTACACTTTCTGTTTCCTTGTGTTCTCTCCCTCTGTCTCTGTCTCTAAACTATAACTAACTGTCATCCTCACCATTACATCAGTACTACTACTACCACCATCATTAAACAGCTATCATTACCATCACCCCTACTACCCGTACCAATACTATTTAGAACAATAATCACAATAATAATAATAACAATAATAATAATTATAATAACAATAATAACAATAATAATAGTAATAACAATAATACTAATAATAAGTAAGTTACTATTTACTATGCAGATGTAATTATTCAGTGTCCCTCAGGCTATGTCAGGCAAATACATGTTTGGCTGCAAGAGGAGCCGTTGCTCCATCGCCCATTAGTATTTTTTGTTTTTCCTCCGGGTTTAATAAGTAAACATTTGGAATACAGTGCATTCGGAAAGTAGTAACTTGACTTTTTCCACATTTTGTTACGTTACAGCCTTATTCTAAACTGGAAAAAATAGTTATTTTTCCTCATCAATCTGCACAAATTACTTTTTTTTATTTATTTTATTTTTATTTTAGCAGACACTCTTATCCAGAGCGACTTACAGTTTTTAGTGAGTGCATACATTTTCATACTGGCCCCCCGTCGGAATCGAACCCACAACCCTGGCGTTGCAAACGCCATGCTCTACCAACTGAGCTACACGGGACTAGCAAAAAAATATTTTTTGAAATGTACATTCCATCAGGTTCAAATCCGTGGTCTGGCTGGGCCACTCAAGGACATTCAGAGAGACGTGTCCTGAAGCCACTCCTGCGTTGTCTTAGCTGTGTGCTTAGGGTCATTGTCCTGTTGGAAGGTAAACCTTCACCACAATCTGAGGTCTTGAGCGCTCTGGTGCAGGTTTTCAACAAGGATCTCTCTGTACTTTGCTCTGTTCATCTTTCACTAAATCCTGACTAGTCTCCCAGTCCTTGCCACTGAAAAACATCCCCACAGCATGATGCTGCCACCACCATGCTTCACCGTAGGGATGATGCCAAGTTTCCTCCAGACGTGACGCTTGGCATTCAGGCCAAAGAGTTCGATCTTGGTTTCACCAGACCAGAGAATCTTGTTTCTCATGGTCTGAGAGTCCTTTAGGTGCCTTTTGGCAAACTCCAAGCTGGCTGTTATGTGCCTTTTACTGAGGAGTGTCTTCCGTCTGGCCACTCTACCATAAAGGCCTGATTGGTGGAGTGCTGCAGAGATGGTTATCCTTCTGAAGGTTTCTCCCATCTCCACAGAGGAACTCTGGAGCTCTGTCAGAGTGACCATTGGGTTCTTAGTCACCTCCCTGACCAAGGCCCTTCTCCCCTGATTGCTAAGTTTGGCCGGGCGGACAGCTCTAGGAAGAGTCTTGGTGGTTCCAAACTTCTTCCATTTAAGAATGATGGAGGCCACTGTGTTCTTGGGGACCTTCAATGCTGCAGAAATCTTTTGGTACCCTTCCCCTGATCTGTGCCCCGACACAATCCTGTCTCAGAGCTCTGACAATTCCTTTGACCTCATGGCTTGGTTTTTGCTCTGACATGCACTGTCAACTGTGGGACCTTATACAGACAGGTGTGTGCCTTTCCAAATCATGTCCAATCAATTGAATTTACCACAGGTGGACTCCAATCAAGTTGTACAAACATCTCAAGGATGATCAATGGAAACAGGATGCACCTGATCTCAATTTTGAGTCTCATAGCAAAGGGTCTGAATTCTTATGTAAATAAGGTATTTCTTTTTTTATTTGTAATACATTTGCAAAAATGTCTTAAAACCTGTTTTCACTTTGTCATTATGGGGTATTGTGTGTAGATTGATGCGAATATATATATTTTTAATCCATTTTAGAATAAGGCTGTAACATAACAAAATGTGGAAAAAGTCAAGGGGTCTGAATACTTTCCGAATGTAGTAATTTCTGTGAATAATGAATCTCTTGGTGAGGAATATTTTTTACAGTAAAGGAGAAAGTGCATCTCTGTTTCTACCTCCCCTGTCGTGCAGTGACCACATACACGCTCCTCTTTGGGTGGCCATGTCTTTTTATATCTGCCGGTTTCTATAGCCAATTGGTGGTCACTCAGCCTGTACTTGGTAAGGATCTGTCTCTGCTTTGTATGTCTGACAGAGTAGAGATTATCAGCCAATTCAAATTCTCTGTTTAGGGCCAGATAGCAATTTAGTCGGCTTTGGGATTATTATTTTTTTTCCAATGTTGTAATTATGAGTCCTTTTATTTGTTCATGATTTTGTTTATTTGATTTATTTATTTTGAAGCAGTGCTGGTTTCAGCTTGGTTGGTTAGGTCAAACACCAGCTGACTGAGAGGGCTTGTTACTGGGCTCAGTTCTTGGGGTTGAAGTGCTTTAAATTGTAGTCTTGAATTTGGACTTGAATTTAGGTGTTGCCAACATTTCTATGATATTTTTTGTATTTTCATTACCACTGGAAAGCGGCCCAATTCTGCCCTACACGCATTAGTTGGTGTATTTCTTTGGACTATAATTTTCTGACAGAATTCTGCATGTAGGGCTTCAACTGGATGTCTGTCCCACATGTTAAAGTCTAGTTTATTGAGTGGCCCCCAAACCTCACTTCTGTAAAGAGCTATTGGTAGGATTACGCTGTCAAATATTTTGGTCAAAATTCTAATTGGGATGTGATTTTGAATAATTTCAATTTTATTGCATACAATGCTCTTCTGGCTTTTTCTTTGAATGCATTCACTGCCACATTAAAGTTTCCCGATGCAGATATGGTCAGATCAAGGTATGAGTAATTTTCTGTGTGTTCAATTATGGTGTTGTTCAAGGTGAATTTATATTTGTGTTTCTGACATCTGGAGTTTTTCAGGAAAATCATTTTAAAATTATTGCCTGGGCCCAATTATGAAAATATTGCTCTAGAATATGAAGGTTCTGTTGAAGACCTTCTTTGATTGGTGATAGAAGAACCAAATCATCACCATATAGCAGGTGTTTTAGCTCTGTGTCAAATAGTGGGAGTCCTGGGGCTGCAGAATGGTCCAATATCTGCTAATTCATTGATGTAAATGTTGAAAAGGTTTGGACTCAAGCTGCAGCCTTGTCTCCCACCTCGACGTTGCGAAAATATTTATATATATTTTTTTTTATTGCACACTTGTTTTCTGTGTACATACATTTTGTTAAGTCATACACCTTACCACCAAGCCCACTTTGGATAATTTTGAGGAATAGACCTTTGTGCCAAATAGAATCAAATGCTTTTTTTAAGTCAATAAGGCAAGCAAAGATTTTGCCCTCTTTTTTTTGGTGGACATGTTAATTAATTAACCTTTCCCAAGTTGCTGTTTACGCAAATTCCCCTGTAATTATTGGGGTCTGATTTGTCTCCACTTTTGTGGATAGGGGAGATGAGCCCTTGCTTCCAGACATCATAAAAGCAGCCAGACGTTAGTACTATGTTGAACAATTTAAGCCCAGCATTTTGCATTTTATTTCTGATGTTATCTAGACCACAAGCCTTCTTTGGTTTTATATATTTTAGCTTTTCATTTAGTTCTTGTTGGGTTATTGGGTAATCTAATGGATTTTTGTTGTTTTTAATGACTGATTCAAGGATGTTCAATTTGTCTTGAATTTCCAATTGGTTATGTTGTAAATCTTTTTGTGGAATGTTTTTGTATAGATTATCAAAATACGTTTTCCAAATTCCTTAATCTTGTTGTCACGAACGTCAGGGTAAGGAGTAGACCAAGGCGCAGCGTTGCAGGCAAACATACTCATTTATTAAGCGAAACGATATCAAAACAACAAAAGACGGAAACGTGACAGTACACGGTATAACACAACCAACTCGAAACAAGAACCCACAAAACACAAAGGAAAACCGACAGTTTAAATATGGCTCCCAATCAGAGACAACCAGCAAACAGCTGACACTCGTTGCCTCTGATTGGGAGTCACTCAGGCCAACATAGAAAATGACAAACTAGACCCCCCAACATAGAAATATAACACATAGAATAAACACACCCTGGCTCAACAAATAGAGTCCCAGAGCCAGGGTGTGACACTTGTAGGCTAATTCTTGTGGCTTTGTCGTGCTTAAATTGTTCCACATGTCCCAGAACTGATTTTTGTCAATTGCGTTTTCAATTTCAATTCAAGTGTCTTATTGGAATGATTCAATTTATTGCATTTCAGTGTGTGTTTATACTGTTTCAGAGTTTCAAAGTATTCATTGCGTAGCTCTGGGTTGTTTTGCTGCTTATGTTTTTCATTTGACATTTGTCTTAGGTGTTTTCTAATTGTTTTACATTCGTTATCAAACCATTTTTCAGAAATGTTTTGTTTTGTGTTTCTGATGTTGCATTTCTTTGGTTTTCTCAAATTTGCTTTTGATGCTGCTTTTTGAAATATGCTATTGATGTTTCGAGTAGCCGAATTGAAACCCTCTTTATTGTTTTAGTACTCTGAGTTATAGAGTTCATCATTTCATTTGAGTTCAATGTTTCAATGATTTCTCTGCACTGTTTGGAGTCCATCTGTACGATTGGTTCATGTTGTAGAGTTTATTGGGGGCTGTTTTTAAAAATGCCGGATAATTTTGTATTGCCGGATAATTTCTTCAGAAAAAAACACGTTGATCTGACTGTGATCTGACAATGGTGTCTGTGGTCTGCCAGTGAATATACTAATGGAGGAGGGGTCAATGTCAGTGATGGCGTAATCGATAACACTTGTCCCAAGAGCTGAGCAGTAAGTAAACCAAACTAAAGAGTCCCTTGTGATTCTACCATTAAGCATGTACATGCCTGAGGCTCGACAGAGATGCACTAACTCCTTCACATTTTTTTGTTCAGTATTTGTTCAGGACTGTTTCTATTATTTATAGTAGGGCTACTGTACCAGGAGGGGTGTCCAAATATGTGGTGGTTACCTCCCGAATCAGTGTAGTCAGGCTCAGAACCTGTTCTCGCATTGAAATCTTCACAAAATGGCACTTTACCCTCTGCCTGAAATTGAATGATTTATGTATGGAGATTGTAAAAAAAAAATGATAATCAGAATATGATGAATAATAATAATATGCCATTTAGCAGACGCTTTTATCCAAAGCGACTTACAGTCATGCGTGCATACATTTTTTTGTGTATGGGTGGTCCCGGGGATCGAACCCACTACCTTGCCGTTACAAGCGCCGTGCTCTACCAGCTGAGCTACAGAGGACCACAGCTGAGCTACAGAGGAGCATAAGCTGCACATATGTATACATCATCGTCACAATAGATTGTACCTTTGTTAAGTTTTAGCCAAATGTGGTTAGTACCTTTTATCAGGCCGGGTCTAGTAGAGCTGTGTTGTGATGGGCCGGGTCTAGTAGAGCTGTGTTGTGATGGGCCGGGTCTAGTAGAGCTGTGTTGTGATGGGCCGGGTCTAGTAGAGCTGTGTTGTGATGGGCCGGGTCTAGTAGAGCTGTGTTGTGATGGGCCGGGTCTAGTAGAGCTGTGTTGTGATGGGCCGGGTCTAGTAGAGCTGTGTTGTGATGGGCCGGGTATAGTAGAGCTGTGTTGGGATGGGCCGGGTCTGGTCTGGTAAATCTGTTCTGTGGTGGGCCCGGTCTTGTAGAGCTGTGCTGGAGTAAGCTGTGTCTTGCTCTTCTCTCCTGGGGATGGTGGGGGTACTGTTGTTTCAGAAGGTGGAGCGGGGGGCCGCTGCTGCTGGGGTGATGGGTGTGTGGGTCCCTGCCAAGTGTTGCATCCTTTAGGTCCTTGGCAAAGGTTCTGACACTGACCTGATCAAGGTGTACATTGTCGTATAAGAGTTCACATGTCAGAGTGGGATGGTGAGCCGTTCTGACGTTGAGCAGTGAGGCACAGTCCACAGTGATCTGTTGATTTATTTTGTCAATCAACTGTCCTGGGAAGTATTTTCTTGGTAAAGACACAACTACATTGGTTGTTGGGAACATAGCCTGTGCCCGTTCTGCCACTCTTCTCACTGCCCCAGATACATTTTCACATTTGGCATAAAGGTAGTTTGTGCCAGTGTGGATGATGATGTTGTCGGGGGTGTCAATCCTGGTCTGACTGAGTAGCTGCATTGCACTCTCAGTTGTAGGACACCAGAATTTATACACCTGGTGTCTAGGAAATAATCTCTCCCGTACCAAGAGCTTCCCATTTGAATCAATAAGGATTGCAGTTGTGGGAGGTTGTCTGGGTGGAGCAGACTGGGAGGCTGGTAGGTTGACCTGGGCTGGAGCAGACTGGGAGGCTGGTAGGTTGACCTGGGCTGGAGCGGACTGGGAGGCTGGTAGGTTGACCTGGGCTGGAGCAGACTGGGAGGCTGGTAGGTTGACCTGGGCTGGAGCAGACTGGGAGGCTGGTAGGTTGACCTGGGCTGGAGCAGGCTGTGCTGGAGCAGACTGGGAGGCTGGTTGGCTGACCTGGTAGGTTGACCTGGGCTGGAGCAGACTGGGAGGCTGGTGCAGTGTCATCAGGCTGTGTGGTGGAGGCCATGCTTGTTACGTTGGTCTCAGGTTCTGCCTGTGTTGTACCCAGCTGGTGGACATGTTCTCTAGATGCAGAGGACCTCTTTCTCTGTCTCTCTCCCTCTCTCTCTCTCTCTCTCTCTCTCTCTCTCACTCTCTCTCTCTCTCTCTCTCTCTCTCTCTCTCTCTCTCTCTCTCTCTCTCTCTCTCTCTCTCTCTGTCTCTCTCTCTCTCTCTGTCTCTCTCTCTCTCTCTCTCTCTATCTCTCCCTCTCTCTCTGTCTCTCTCCCTTTGTCTCTCTCTTTCTATCTCTCTCTCCCTCTGTCTTAATGTCTCTCTCGCTGTCTCTCTCCTCACACTCTGTCTCTCTGTCTGTCTCTCTCTACCTCTGTCCCTCTGTCTCTCGGTCTTTCTCTCCTTCTGTCTCTCTGTCTGTCTCTGTCTCTCTCTCTCTGTCTCTCTTTCTCTCTCCATCTGCCTCTCTCTCTCTCTCTCTCTCTCAAATCAATTCAATTCAATTTCAATTCAATTCAATTTAAGGGCTTTACTGGCATGGGAAACGTATGTTAACATTGCCAAAGCAAGTTAAGTAGATAGTAAACAAAAGTGAAATAAACAATAAAAATTAACAGTAAACATTACACTCAGAAGTTCCAAAAGGATAATGACATTTCAAATGTCATATTATGTATAGATACAGTGTTGTAACAATGTGCAAATAGTTAACCTCTTTGGGATCAGACCTTTCTTTTTTTTCTTTTTACATGATGGATCATTAGCTTATACACTAACTTTCACACATCTAGATGGCTGGGTAGGGTGGGTGTGGAGCCAGAGACAGCAGGGATTCAAACTGCAGAACCCAGTTCCTACATTTGAATATAAAAATTGATTTTATCAAACAAAACTATGCTACGTTTTTTCTCTGGGACCCTTAGGATGACAAATCAGAGCAAGATTACTGAATGTAAGTACATTATTTACCTTCAGAGGTGAATGTATGAAACCAGTTGCTGTGATAAGGTTTTTGTTGTTGTGCATTATCCTTAAACAATATCATGGTATTTTTTCACTGTAATAGCTACTGTAAATTGGACAGTGCAGTTAGATTAACAAGAATTTAAGCTTTCTGCCCATATAAGACATGTCTATGTCCTGGAAAGTCTGCTGTTACTTACAACAGTCATGCTAATCACATTAGCGCACGTTAGCTCAACCGTCCCGTATACGGGACACCGATCCTGTTGAGGTTAAAGCACAAATGGGAAAATAAATCAACATAAATATGGGTTGTGTTTACAATGGTGTTTGTTCTTCACTGGTTGCCCTTTTCTTGTGGCAACAGGTCACAAATCTTGCTGCTGTGATGGCTCACTGTGGTATTTCACCCAGTAGATAAAGGAGTTTATCAAAATTGGGTTTGTTTTCTAATTCTTTGTGGATCTGTGTAATCTGAGGGAAATGTTTGTCTCTAATATGGTCATACATTTGGCAGGAGGTTAGGAAGTGCAGCTCAGTTTCCACCTCATTTTGTGGGCAGTGTGCACATAGCCTGTCTTCTCTTGGAGAGCCAGCTCTACCTACGGCGGCCTTTCTCAATAGCAAGTCTTTACATATTCAAAGCTTTCCTTAATTTTCGGTCAGTCACAGTGGTCAGTTATTCTGTCACTGTGTACTGTCTGTTTAGGGCCAAATAGCATTCTAGATTGCTCAGTTTTTTTGTTAATTCTTTCCAATGTGTCAAGTAATTCTCATTTTGTTTTCTCATAATTTGGTTGGATCTAATTGTGTTGTTATCCTGGGGCTTTGTGGGGTCTGTTTGTGTTTGTGAACAGAGCCCCAGGACCAGCTTGCTTAGGGGACTCTTCTCCAAGTTCATCTCTCTGTCGGTGATGGCTTTGTTATGGAAGGTTTGGGAATCGCTTCCTTTTAAGTGGTTATAAAATGTAACAGATATTTTCTGGATTTTGAAAATTAGCGGGTATCAGTCTAATTCTGCTCTGCATGCATTATTTGGTGTTTTCCGTTGTACACTGAGGATATTTTTGCAGAATTCTGCATGCAGAGTCTCAATTTGGTGTTTGTCCCATTTTGTGAATTATTGGTTCATGAGCGGACCACTGACCTCACAACCATGAATTGCAATGGGTTCTATAACTGATTCAAGTATTTTTTGCCAAATCCTAATTGGTATGTCGAATTTTAAGTTCCTTTTGATGGCATAGAAGGCCCTTCTTGCCTTGTCTCTCTGATCGTTCACAGCTTTGTGGAAGTTACCTGTGGTGCTGATGTTTAGGCTGAGGTATGTATACCTTTTTGTGTGCTCTAGGGCAACAGTGTCTAGATGGAATTTGTATTTGTGGTCCTGGCAACTGGACCTTTTCTGGAACACCATTATTTTTCTGACAGAATCTGTGCAGAAGATCTAGGTGCTGCTGTAGGCCCTCCATGGTTGGTGACAGAAGCACCAGATCATCAGCAAACAGTAGACATTTGACTTCAGATTCTAGTAGGGTGAGGCCGGGTGCTGCAGACTGTTGTAGTGCCCTCGCCAATTCGTTGATAGATATGTTGAAGAGGGTGGGGCTTAAACTGCATCCCTGTCTCACCCCACGGCCTGTGGAAAGAAATGTGTGTGTTTTTTGCCAATTTTAACTGCACACTTGTTGTTTGTGTACATGGATTTTATAATGTCGTATGTTTTTCCCCAACCCCACTTTCCTTCAATTTGTATAGCAGACCCTCATGCCAAATTGAGTCAAAAGCGTTTTTGAAATCAACAAAGCATGAGAAGAATTTGCCTTTTTTTTTGGTTTGTTTGTTTGTCAATTAGGGTGTGCAGGGTGAATACATTGTCTGTCATACGGTAATTTGGTAAAAAGCCAATTTGACATTTGCTCAGTACATTGTTTTCACTGAGGAAATGAACTATGTTAATGTTAATTAACTAATGTTAATGATAATGCAGAGGATTTTCCCAAGGTTGCTGTTGACGCATATCCCACGGTAATTATTGGGGTCAAATTTATCTCCACTTTTGTGGATTGAGGTGATCAGTCCTTGGTTCCAAATATAGGGGAAGATGCCAGAGCTAAGGATGATGTTAATGAGTTTAAGTACAGCCAGTTGGAATTTGTGGTCTGTATATTTTATCATTTCATTTAGGATGCCATCAACACCACAGGCCTTTTTGGGTTGGAGGGTTTGTATTTTTCGGTTGGTTCCGGTAGTCTTTAATAGTTGATTCTAAGATTAGCATTTGATCATGTATTTTTTTTGCTGTTTGTTCTCTGTTATAGGCACAAAAAGATTGTAGAAGTGGTACATACATCTCCGTTTTGGATAGATAGCTTTTTGTGTTGTTGTTTGTTTAGTGTTGTTCAATTTTCTCAGAAGTGGTTAGAGTCTATGGATTCTTCAATTACATTGAGCTGATTTCTGACATGATGTTCCTTCTTTTTCTGTAGTGTATTTCTGTATTGTTTTAGTGATTCACCATAGTGAAGGCGTAGGCTCAGGTTTTCTGGGTCTCTTTGTTTTTGGTTGGATAGGTTTCTCAATTTCTTTCTTAGGTTTTTGCATTCTTCATCAAACCATTTATCACTGTTGTTACTTTTCTTCGGTTTTCTGTTAGAGATTTGATAGGGAAGCTGAGAGGTCAAATATACTGTTTAGGTTTTCTACTGCCAAGTTTACACCTTCACTATTAAAGTGGAATGTTTTGTCCAGGAAGTTGTCTAAAAGAGATAGAATTTGTTGTTGCCTAATTCTTTTTTGGTAGGTTTCGACACTACTTTCCTTCCAGCTATAGCATTTCTTAATATTATTCAGTTACTTTGGCTTTGATGGCTCATGATTGAGTATTGCTCTGTTCAAGTAGACTGTGATTTTGCTGTGGTCTGACAGGGTTGTCAGTGGGCTGACCGTGAACGCTCTGAGAGACTCTGGGTTGAGGTCAGTGATAAAGTAGTCTACAGTACTACTGCCAAGAGATGAGCTATAGGTGTTCCTACCATAGGAGTTCCCTCGAAGCCTACCATTGACTATGTACATACCCAGCGTGCGACAGAACTGCAGGAGCTGTGACCCGTTTTTGTTGGTTAGGTTGTCGTAGTTGTGCCTAGGGAGGCATATGGGGGAGGGAATGCTGTCTCCTCCAGGTGGGGCTCTGTGGGGTCTGTTTGTGTTTGTGAACAGAGCCCCAGGACCATCTTACTCAGGGGACTCTTCTCCAAGTTCATCTCTCTGTAGGTGATGGCTTTGTTATGGAAGGTTTGGGAATCGCTTCCTTTTAAGTGGTTATAGAATTTAACTGCTATTTTCTGGAATTTGATCATTAGCGGGTGTCTGTTCTCTCTCCCTCCCTCTCTCTCTCCCTCTCTATCTCTCTCTCTCTCTCCCAGTGACGTGTGTCTGTGTATCTGTGCATGTGCTTTTGCTTATGTGTGGTGTACTTGAGATGTGTATTTGATCCACGTTTGGGGGGAAGGACCAGTGTAAAGCTCTGTGGTGGTGTGGTGGAAGGTAGGTTACACACACACACACACACACACCACTGGTGTCGTGGATTGTTAAACTAGTGTCAGTGAGTGGTGAAAGGACACGTTAAATAATGAATGTGTGATGAGGCTGTAGCTAACTCTAGCTGACACCAGCACATCTGTCCTTCCACCCTAAAACATCTCTCTCTCTCTCTCTCTCTCTCTCTCTCTCTCTCTCTCTCTCTCTCGCTCTCTCTCTCCTGAACTGAACCACTGATCATGTACTGATTTTTTATTTATTTAACTATTTAATGGACATTAGTAACCAGTTTTCATTTACAATTGTAAAGTTAGCCCAGAGATCAAAACACAGAATTACAATTCAAACAAACATGATTTCTGCACAAAGAGTTTGAAAAGCCAGTAGTCTGAATCTCCTCTCCTATTCCTTTCTCTCCTCTCTCCCATCCTCTATATTCTCCCCTCCTCTCTTCTGAACTTCCATATGATTCTATCTGACCATCCTCCCCCACGGGGTCAGTCGGTCGCTTAGAGACAAAGGTCACGTGACTTTATCTGCTTGCTGTACTTTACATCAGTCAGTAGAGAGAGGAGAGAAACAAACCCTGTTCACTGTAAAAAATAAAAACAAATCTAGTTGTTTCAACTAATTATTATTAAGTAAATGGTTCCACAGCCTTTCTTTATGTTTACCCAACTCTTCAGTCCAAGTGTTACTTTACCCTAACTTAGCTCCAACTTGAGAAAGCTTCAGCAAAAATTCTGTCAATTTAAAATGATGTGTTTGCTTAACTTCATTCAACTTAATTATTATTTGGGCATCTTAACTAAAGAAGGCTTGTGCAACTGGTTAGACACACACACAATGCTTTTAACATACAATAATTTCAACTGACATGATTACATTGTGCATGTTCATTTATACAGTCATTAGTATTCAACATTCACTCATCTGGGATTTGAACTTACAACCTTCTGGTTCATTGCATTCAGAGCTCCTGCAATGCCACCATGTCTGTGTCAATTATCAGTTAATTTGACTGTACTCTCATCATTGATTTGATTTACTGATTTCAGCAATTTTAGGTTTCTCTGTATAGTTTCCTAATGTTGGTGGGCCATATTACTCTGTTTCAATGTTACTCCTTAATCACTATGATAAACAAAATCGTTTTTCTTGAGTATACTTTTAACAGAGCTGAGATTTACTTTAAAGTGTAAAGTACAGAAAAACAGGTGAAATCAGTCATTTACACAGACATGGTGACATAGCAGGAATATTGGAATGCCATGAACCAAGAGGTTGTGAGTTCAAATCCCAGGTGAGGGCATGTTGAATATGAATTACTGTCTAAATGAATGTGCACAATTTAATCATGTAGGTCAGATATGTAAGTTCAAAACATTG
Source organism: Coregonus lavaretus (assembly GCF_964263955.1). NCBI lineage: Eukaryota > Metazoa > Chordata > Actinopteri > Salmoniformes > Salmonidae > Coregonus > Coregonus lavaretus. Next base: position 1,495 of record NW_028157195.1, on the reverse strand, counting down.
GATGTTTAAAGCACTGTGTGTGTAACTAGTTCCACAGCCTTCTTCTTTAAGCTTTTTGGCCATCAAGGAACACGCTATGTCTGGTGCAAACCCAACACCTCTCATCACCCCGAGAACACCATCCCATGGTGGTAGCATCATGCTGTGGGGATGTTTTTCATCGGCAGGGACTGGGAAACTGGTCAGAATTGAAGGAATGATGGATGGCGCTAAATACAGGGAAATTCTTGAGGGAATCCTGTTTCAGTCTTCCAGAGATTTGAGACTGGGACGGAGGTTCACCTTCCAGCAGGACAATGAACCTAAACATACTGCTAAAGCAACACTCGAGTGGTTTAAGGGGAAACATTTAAATGTCTTGGAATGGCCTAGTCAAAGCCCAGACCTCAATCCAATTGAGAATCTGTGGTATGACTTAAAGATTGCTGTACACCAGCAGAACCCATCCAACTTGAATGAGCTGGAGCAGTTTTGCCTTGAAGAATGGGCAAAGATCCCAGTGGCTAGATGTGCCAAGCATATAGAGACATACCCCAAGAGACTTACATTTACGTCATTTAGCATACATTCCTTTCCAGAGCGACTTACAGTAAATGAGTTCATACATTATTTTATATACTGCCCCCCCCCCCCCCCGTGGGAATCGAACCCACAACCCTGGCGTTGCAAATGCCATGCTCTACCAACTGAGCTACATCCCTGCCGGCCATTCCCTCCCCTACCCTGGACAAATTGTGCACCGCCCCATGGGTCTCCCAGGCGCGGCCGGCTACGACAGAGCCTGGATTAGAACCAGGATCTCTAGCAGCACAGCTAGCACTGCGATGCAGTGCCTTAGACCACTGCGCCACTTGCAGTTGAAACTGCTGCAAAAGGTGGCTCTACAAAGTATTGACTTTGGGGGGGGGGGGGGGGGGGGTGAATAGTTATGCACGCTCAAGTTGTCTGTTTTTTTGTCTTATTTCTTGTTTGTTTCACAAGAAAAAATATTTTGCATCTTCAAAGTGGTAGGCATGTTGTGTAAATCAAATGATACAAACCGCCCAAAAATAATTTTTAATTCCAGGTTGTAAGGCAACAAAATAGGAAAAATGCCAAGGGGGTGAATATTTTCGCAGGCCGCTGTATGAGACAATTTGAGCAAATGCATAAAAAGTTGGAGCTAAGTTTGGGCCAACTATTTTTTTTGTTCTTCGTTCAAGTAACACTTGGACCTAAAAGTTGAGTAGACCTAAACACAAAAAAAAAGACTGTGGAAGCAGTTACTTGATAATCATTTGTTGAAATAACTAGATATTTTTTTTAAAGTGTTCCCTATACAGTGCACTACTTTTACCAAAGCCACACCCCATTATAGTGCACTACTTTTACCAAAGCCACACCCCATTATAGTGCACTACTTTTACCAAAGCCACACCCCATTATAGTGCACTACTTTTACCAAAGCCACACCCCATTTATGGTGCACTACTTTTACCAAAGCCACACCCCATTA
>NW_028157196.1:10000-32301 GCF_964263955.1 Coregonus lavaretus | reverse complement strand
GGATTAAATCGCCAGCCAAATGCGAGAGGGATTAGAAGACCATTAAAAGCACACACATACACACACACACACACATGGCGGCGCTGGGTAGGGCACGCATCAAGCAGGCTCTGTTGCATCCTAAGATGCTGGGTTCTTTTACTGAAGACTCCGAAGCGTACTTATAATAACCAGAACTGATTTATTTCATGTTCTCCTTAACACATTCCAGACGACCAGAGTGAGAGACTACAGTGTTTTCAGCCCAACTCTCCAATACATCATTGAACTTTCACCTCCCTTACATCACGTAATCCAATCACTTCAATGCAAGAACGGAAACCCATTGTCATTTGTTAACTCAAATAACTCAACCCCTGTATACAAATCCCATTGGTTATTTGCAACCATTTAAAATCTAAACTCATTAACACATAATACATTTCTCAATACACCACAAACCCCCCCTCGGAAATTCTCACTTCCTCTGAAAACATCCTTGATGAACATCATGGGTTTTCCAAAACAGTTTTTCACTTATCAACTCACATACAACCTGTTTACAGATCCAATCGGTCCGGAGGCCTTCTGACCCTTTTTGTCCTCTCATGACGCTCTGGACCCTCAGGCTCAGGGCCTGGAACAAACTGTGTCTCTGTATTCGTGACCCTCACAGTCGTAGTGTCCAGGTCCCAATCAGAGATGTTCCACTCTGACACATTCAGGTCTTCTCTTTCATTGTGTTGCATCATCATTTGATCCACATGCTTCTTACACAATTTTCCCTCAGTCTGCACCAAGTAGGTTACAGGACCAAGTACCCTTTTCACAACCCCGGGTACCCATTTCTCTCTCTCTCCTCCCCGGTAATCTCGGACAAGCAGTTTGTTTTCCGACTGAAAAAAACAAAGACTCTTGCCCAACCCCTTGTCCTGTATCTTGGACTGCATGTCAGCTGAACAGCTGGGTTTAACCAGTGATAACCTTGTTCTAACCTGTCTTTTTAGGAACAACTCTGCTGGAGTTTTTTCCAGTTGTGGCATGTGGCGTATTCCTGTAGGCAAACAGAAAGTTGTCCACACTATGCTGTACAGACCGTCCTGATGACTTGTCCTTCTCTAGAGCCTGTTTTAGATTCTGTACAAGTCGCTCTGCTGCGCCATTTGAAGCTGCAAGATACGGAGCCGACTTGATGTGTTTCACCCCATTCAACTGGAAGAATGTCTCCATCTCTTTTGACACCAGCTGCGGCCCATTGTCTGAAACACACTCCTCAACTAACCCGTAGGCTGAGAACATGTCTTCTATGTCTGAGTCTAACCTGGGCCATCTCCTTACCATGTCTTCTATGTCTGAGTCTAACCTGGGCCATCTCCTTACCATGTCTTCTATGTCTGAGTCTAACCTGGGCCATCTCCTTACCATGTCTTCTATGTCTGAGTCTAACCTGGGCCATCTCCTTACCATGTCTTCTATGTCTGAGTCTAACCTGGGCCATCTCCTTACCATGTCTTCTATGTCTGAGTCTAACCTGGGACATCTCCTTACCATGTCTTCTATGTCTGAGTCTAACCTGGGCCATCTCCTTACCATGTCTTCTATGTCTGAGTCTAACCTGGGCCATCTCCTTACCATGTCTTCTATGTCTGAGTCTAACCTGGGCCATCTCCTTACCATGTCTTCTATGTCTGAGTCTAACCTGGGCCATCTCCTTACCATGTCTTCTATGTCTGAGTCTAACCTGGGCCATCTCCTTACCATGTCTTCTATGTCTGAGTCTAACCTGGGACATCTCCTTACCATGTCTTCTATGTCTGAGTCTAACCTGGGCCATCTCCTTACCATGTCTTCTATGTCTGAGTCTAACCTGGGCCATCTCCTTACCATGTCTTCTATGTCTGAGTCTAACCTGGGCCATCTCCTTACCATGTCTTCTATGTCTGAGTCTAACCTGGGCCATCTCCTTACCATGTCTTCTATGTCTGAGTCTAACCTGGGCCATCTCCTTACCATGTCTTCTATGTCTGAGTCTAACCTGGGCCATCTCCTTACCATGTCTTCTATGTCTGAGTCTAACCTGGGCCATCTCCTTACCATGTCTTCTATGTCTGAGTCTAACCTGGGCCATCTCCTTACCATGTCTTCTATGTCTGAGTCTAACCTGGGCCATCTCCTTACCATGTCTTCTATGTCTGAGTCTAACCTGGGCCATCTCCTTACCATGTCTTCTATGTCTGAGTCTAACCTGGGCCATCTCCTTACCATGTCTTCTATGTCTATCTAACCTGGGCCATCTCCTTACCATGTCTTCTATGTCTATCTAACCTGGGCCATCTCCTTACCATGTCTTCTATGTCTGAGTCTAACCTGGGCCATCTCCTTACCATGTCTTCTATGTCTGAGTCTAATCTGGGCCATCTCCTTACCAGGTCTTCTATGTCTGAGTCTAACCTGGGCCATCTCCTTACCATGTCTTCTATGTCTGAGTCTAACCTGGGCCATCTCCTTACCATGTCTTCTATGTCTGAGTCTAACCTGGGACATCTCCTTACCATGTCTTCTATGTCTGAGTCTAACCTGGGCCATCTCCTTACCATGTCTTCTATGTCTGAGTCTAACCTGGGCCATCTCCTTACCATGTCTTCTATGTCTGAGTCTAACCTGGGCCATCTCCTTACCATGTCTTCTATGTCTGAGTCTAACCTGGGCCATCTCCTTACCATGTCTTCTATGTCTATCTAACCTGGGCCATCTCCTTACCATGTCTTCTATGTCTATCTAACCTGGGCCATCTCCTTACCATGTCTTCTATGTCTGAGTCTAACCTGGGCCATCTCCTTACCATGTCTTCTATGTCTGAGTCTAACCTGGGCCATCTCCTTACCAGGTCTTCTATGTCTGAGTCTAACCTGGGCCATCTCCTTACCATGTCTTCTATGTCTGAGTCTAACCTGGGCCATCTCCTTACCATGTCTTCTATGTCTGAGTCTAACCTGGGCCACCAAAAGTGGCTCCTTGAAAGAGCTTTCATTTTTACCATGCCCCAGTGGTTTTCATGTAGTTCCTTCAGTAGGTTCCTCTGTAGAGTAGCCGGCACCACCGCTCTCATACCCCACAACACACAATCACTGTCCACAGTGAGCTCATCCCTTCTCACCCAATCAGGCTTTAGTTCAGGATCAGTAACATGGTTAGGTCACCCTGTAAGTGGGAAGTGCTTCACTTTAGCCAAACCCTTGTCCTTGGTAGTTTCCCTGGCTGTGTCCATAGCTAAAATGGGAAGTACATCTAAAAATGACACTCGATAGTTTGGATTGCTCTCTGCCCTCTCTTTGCTATGGCTTCAGTCTTGTCCTGCACTGGATGTAGCCCCTGTTCGTCTATGCTGTGACCTAAGTAAGTGACACTAGACTGAAAAAATGCACACTTGTCCCTGTTTACTCTTAACCCACGCTCTTGCAGCCTCTGTAACACTGCTTCTACGTTCTGGAAGTGGTCCTCTGCCGATTTCCCTGTGATAAGAATGTCATCCAGAAAGCACACAACCCCAGGTAAACCCTGTAAGACCTGGTCCATAATACGTTGGAATATAGCTGGAGTGCTTGATACTCCATAAGACAGTCTATTCATCTGGTATAAACCCTTGAATGTGTTTATAGTCAGGAAATGCTTTGACTCTTGATCTACCTCCACTTGCTGGTATGCCTGTGTAAGGTCTAACTTAGTGAACTGTTTACCACCGGCTAGAGTAGCAAACAAGTCCCGGGTCTTTGGTAAGGGGTACTGGTCCACATCCACCCATACATTTACAGTCACCTTGTAATCATGACATATTCTGACACCCCCGTATGTCTTTGGAACGCAAACTATAGGTGCTGCCCATTCACTATATTCTAATGGTGTGATCACTCCTTGTTTTTCTAGCTCTGTAAGCTGTTTGTCTACTGCCTCTCTGAGTGCATAAGGTCTAGCCTTATAAAACATTGGAACAGCTTTCTCTGACACTTGAATTTAGGCTTTAACTCGCTTTACCACACCCATTTCACCACTAAACACCTCAGCATATTTACCGCACAGCTGTGCAACTGGGTCTGACACATGGTTCACTCTTGACCAATCTAATTTTAGGTGCTGAATCCTGTTTCTCCCCATTAGCGTAGGACCCTTCTCTTTTGACACTAATAGGGGTAGTGGTAACACCTGAGCACCACATTTCACTTTAGCCTCCAGCTTTCCCAATAACTGAATAGGCTGAGCTGAGTAAGTTCTTAAAACAACATCACATGGTTGCAGTTTATGCTTCTTAAATCTGTTGTTGTACAGTCGTGGTCAAACGTTTTGAGAATGACACAAGTATTGGTCTTCACAAAGTTTGCTGCTTCAGTGTTTTTAGATATTTTTCTCAGATGTTACTATGGTATACTGAAGTATAATTACTTATTCCATAAGTGTCAAAGGCTTTTATTGACAATTACATTAAGTTTATGCAAAAGTCAATATTTGCAGTGTTGACCCTTCTTTTACAAGACCTCTGCAATACACCCTGGCATGCTTTATATTAACTTCTGGGCCACATCCTGGTTGATGGCAGCCCATTCTTGCATAATCAATGCTTGGAGTTTGTCAGAATTTGTGGGTTTTTGTTTGTTCACCCGCCTCTTCAGGATTGACCACAAGTTCTCAATGGGATTAAGGTCTGGGGAGATTCCTGGCCATGGACCCAAAATGTCGATGTTTTGTTCCCCGAGCCACTTAGTTATCACTTTTGCCTTATGGCAAGGTGCTCCATCATGCTGGAAAAGGCATTGTTCATCACCAAACTGTTATTGGATGGTTGGGAGTAGTTGCTCCCGGAGGATGTGTTGGTACCATTCTTTATTCATGGCTGTGTTCTTAGGCAAAATTGTGAGTGAGCCCACTCCCTTGGCTGAAAAGCAACCCCACACATGAATGGTCTCAGGATGCTTTACTGTTGGCATGACACAGGACTGATGGTAGCGCTCACCTTGTCTTCTCCGGACAAGCTTTTTTCCGGATGCCCCAAACAATCGGAAAGGGGATTCTTCAGAGAAAATGACTTTACCCCAGTCCTCAGCAGTCCAATCCCTGTACCTTTTGCAGAATACCAGTCTGTCCCTGATGTTTTTCCTGGAGAGGTGGCTTCCTCGCTACCCTTCTTGACACCAGGCCATCCTCCAAAAGTCTTCGCCTCACTGTGCGTGCAGATGCACTCACAACTGCATGCTGCCATTCCTGAGCAAGCTCTGCACTGGTGGTGCCCCGATCCCGCAGCTGAATCAACTTTAGGAGACGGTCCTGGCGCTTGCTGGACTTTCTTGGGGCCCCTGAAGCCTTCTTCACAACAATTAAACCTCTCTCCTTGAAGTTCTTGATGATCTGATAAATGGTTGATTTAGGTGCAATCTTACTAGCAGCAATATCCTTGCCTGTGAAGCCCTTTTTGTGCAAAGCAATGATGACGGCACGTGTTTCCTTGCAGGTAACCATGGTTAACAGAGGAAGAACAATGATTTCAAGCACCACCCTCCTTTTAAAGCTTCCAGTCTGTTAGTCTAACTCAATCAGCATGACAGAATGATCTCCAGCCTTGTCCTCATCAACACTCTCACCTATGTTAACGAGAGAATCACTGACACAATGTCAGCTGGTCCTTTTGTGGTGGGGCTGAAATGCAGTGGAAATGTTTTTTTGGGATTAAGTTCATTTTCATGGCAAAGAGGGACTTTGCAATTAATTGCAATTCATCTGATCACTCTTCATAACATTCTGCAGTATATGCAAATTGACATCATAAAAACTGAGGCAGCAGACTTTGTGAAAATTAATATTTGTGTCATTCTCAAAACTTTTGACCACAACTGTACAGCTTCTCTGAGATAATAGACATGGCAGACCCAGTATCTACCTCCATCTTTATATTTTCCCCGTTACATCTCACCATGACCATATACGGTTTCACATACTCACGACCACTACACACAGTAAAAAGTCCCAAGTCCTTTTCTGACTGGTGATTTCCGACTGTGCTGGACCCTGCAGGCAATAGCAGTTCTGCCTCCTCAACTTGATCTGTCGTCAAGTAGCATGTCCCCTTCACTGGATTAGAGTGCGCTGTTTGAGAGCTTTGCTTAGAAAACGCGCTGTTCCCTGCAGATACTCTTCCCCTGCAAGCCCTTTCAAGATGTACAGTCTTCTGGCACGCTCTGCATTGGAACTCCTTGTAGCGGCAAGTCTGCTGTGAATGTCCTGTCCCCAAACAGCGAAAACAGGGCTTTGACGTTGTGACGTGTACTGAGTATACGAAGAGGCAGGACGCAGACGCAGGAATTAACAAGGTCAAGGTTTACTAAACAATGATCAAGAGAAATAACAAAGATAGAGTAAACGACACGAAGCTTAACAATCACACACAACATCAGACAGAACAGTCCAGGGCTAAATAGGGGTGGTGATGAGATGTTGAGGTGCAGGTGTGCTGGAGGTGATTAGGGTGCGTTGGGTTTCCATTCCGGTGTTGCTGAGGTGGTACGCTCAGACCGGTGGCTCAGTAGACCGACGAATCAGAGCACAGGAGGGGAGCAATGGGAGGAGACGTGACAGTACCCCCCCCCCCCCCCCCCCTCCGGACGTGCGGCTCCAGCCGCTGGACGCCGCCGGCCAGGAGGACGACCCAGAGGACGAGGAGCGGGCCGGTCAGGGCGGCGACGGTGGATGTCCCAAATTAGGTTGGGGTCCAGAACATCCACAGCCGGAACCCAGCTCCTCTCCTCAGGACCATACCCCTCCCAGTCCACCAGGTAATGGAGCCGTCCCCCACGGAACCTGGAGTCCAGCAGGTCCCTCACCGCATACGCCGGACTCCCGTCAATGTCCAGGGGCGGAGGAGGCGTACCCCGGGAGACGGCATCCGCCAGAGGACAAGGAACCACCGGCCTGAGGACAGACATCTGAAAAGTGGGTGAGACACGGTAGTGAGGGGGAAGGAGCAGCCAGTATGATACCTCATTTATCCGCCAGAGGACCTTAAATGACTCCACAAACCGGGGGCTCAGTTTCTTGCAGGGCAGGCGGAGAGGGAGGTTTTTTGTGGACAGCCAGACACGATCCCCAGGCTGGAATACAGTAGCCTCACTGCTTGGTCCTTCTGACGACGAATGGCCCTCTGGAGATGGACATGGGCAGCGTCCCAGACCTGTCCGGCCCTGTGGAACCACTCGTCGACAGCGGGCGCATCGTTCTGGCTGGGTGTCCAAGGGGCCAGGGCCGGCTGGTACCCCCAGGAGTGAGCCCCGTGGAGGAGTGAACAAGGGAGCTCTGGGCATATTCTGCCCAGGGAAGAAATCTCGCCCACTCACCCTGCCGGTCCTGACAGTGGCAACGAAGAAACCTCCCCAGCTCCTGGTTCATGCGCTCCACCTGCGCATTCGACTGAGGCCTATACCCGGAAGTGAGGCTGGCCGTGGCCCCGATCTTCTCCAGGAATGCCTTCCACACTCGGGAGGTGAATGGGGGCCACGGTCCGAGACGATGTCCTCCAGAAGTCCATAATGCCGGAAGACCTGTTGGAACAGGACCTCAGCGACCTGGAGAGCAGAAGGAAGACCAGTTAGTGCCAAAAAACGGCATGATTTGGAGAACCGATCTACGACCACCATGACTGTGGTGAAGCCGTCAGAACGTGGAAGGTCGGTGACAAAGTCTATGGACAGGTGTGACCAAGGTCGCTGAGGCACTGGGAGAGGAACTAGTTTGCCTGCCGGGGCGTTCTGAGGTGTCTTTGTTTGGGCACATACGGAACAGGAGTTGACGTAGCGGGAGACATCAGAAGCCAAGGTGGGCCACCAGTAATTTTGGGCTATAGAATGCAGGGTGCGCGTAATACCAGAGTGCCCTGCCATAAGGGTGGTGTGCGCCCAGATTAGCAGGCGATCACGGACACTGGTGGGTACGTACACACGCCCAGGTGGGTCGTTGGCAGGCATTGGGTCCTCCTGAGCCGCCAGGCGGATGTCTTCATCCACATCCCAAATGACAGGAGCAACGATGAGAGACGAGGGCAGGATAGGACCCCCTAGATCCTTCCTTTCTCCGGTATGGTGCATCCTGGAGAGTGCGTCAGCCTTCACATTCTGGGATCCTGGGTGGTAGGACAGAATGAATTGGAAGCGAGTGAAAAATTGGGCCCACCTGGCTTGACGAGAGTTCATCCGTTTCACTGTCCGTATGTGCTCCAAATTCCGGTGGTCAGTAAGAATCCGGAATGGATGGACTGCGCCCTCCAGCCAGTGTCTCCATTCCTCCAGAGCGAGGACCACAGTCTACAGCTCCCTGTCTCCAACTCCATAGTTCTGTCACGGTTTACTAAGCCAGAACCCAGAAGCAGACCAGGACAAGGTAAGTTGAAACAAAGGTGAGTGTTTATTTAATAGATCCACGAGTGAGGCTGAATAATCCAGGGAACAGAGCGGGTGGCGTGGATGGGTTGTTGAGGGTGCAGTGGTAGGTCCAGTAATGGCTCGGCAGCCGCCGACCATCAGGCAGAGGTTGGGTGAAGGTTCCGGATGAGTGACTGCAGATGGAACAAAACGGAGGTAAGTACAAAACAAGCAAACAAGGTGCAAAACAACAAAACTAACGCTATATGCTCTAAGGCTGATCCACCGATAAACATACTGTTCATGGCTAACGATCCGGCAGGGAATGGATGTTAGGACAGAGCCTAAGAAGGGTGATGATCAGGACCAGGTGTGCAGATTGCTGATGGGATGCAGGTGCGGAAATCAAGAGAGCTCCCGCCTAGCAACGTTGCCCGGCAACCAGGCAGGGAGCGTTCCAGAACCCTCGGGAAACTGGAGATCCCGAGCAGAAAAACTAGTACACAGACAGGAACCGACTCAGACTGCAGGGATCGTTACAGTACCCCCCCTCCGACGAACGCCACCGGGCGGACTCCCCGGAGCGCCAGGATGGAGGCGGTAGAAGTCACGAATGAGGTCAGCATCTAGGATCTGTCGCCGCGGAATCCAACTCCTCTCTTCAGGACCATACCCCTCCCAGTCCACGAGATACTGGAAACCCCGGCCCCGCCGTCTGGAATCCATGATGCGTCGCACCGTGTAGGCAGGACCACCTCCGATCATCCGAGGAGGAGGAGGCGGAGGAGGCAACAGAGGACTGAGGAGAACAGGCTTGAGGCAGGAGACATGAAAGGTGGGATGGACTCTGAGCGTTCTCGGTAGTTTGAGTCGAACTGCAACCGGATTGATCACCTTCTCCACCACAAACGGACCAATGAACTTCGGTGACAACTTCCTAGACTCAGTCCGTAAAGGAAGATCCCGTGTGGCCAACCAGACCCTATCTCCGATGGTATAGGTGGGAGCGGGGATCCGGCGACGATTCGCCTGGAGCTGATACCGGTCCGAAACTCTAAGGAGTGCCTTTCTGGCCCGATGCCAGGTCCGGTGGCAACGACGAATATGGGCCTGAACAGAGGGCACTGAGAGCTCCTTCTCCCGAGAAGGGAACAAGGGAGGTTGGTAGCCATACAGGCACTGGAAGGGAGACATCCCAGTGGCAGATGTAGGGAGAGTATTGTGGGCATACTCAACCCAAGGCAACTGAGAGACCCAGGCGGTGGGGTTGGAGGAGACAAGGCAGCGTAGCGTGGATTCCATCTTCTGGTTGGCTCTCTCCGCCTGACCATTAGATTGGGGGTGAAAACCAGATGTGAGACTGACTGTAGCTCCAATAGCCAAACAGAAGGACTTCCAGACAGCAGAGGTAAACTGAGGGCCACGGTCGGAAACGATATCACTGGGCAAACCGTGGACCCTGAAAACCTCCCTAACCAGGATCTCGGACGTCTCCGAGGCAGAGGGAAGCTTGGCAATTGGCACAAAGTGGGCGAACTTGCTGAATCTGTCCACGATAGTCAGAACGACCGTGTTCCCCTCAGAAGAGGGCAACCCAGTGACAAAGTCCAGGGCCAGATGCGACCATGGTCGCCGGGGAATAGGAAGGGGGTGAAGTAGTCCAGAGCTGGGCCGATTGGTACTCTTATTCTGCGCACACACTGGACAGGCAGCAACAAAACCCCGAGTATCCTCGGCCATGGCAGGCCACCAAAAACGTCTGCGAAGAAACGCCATCGTCCGAGCCACGCCAGGGTGACAAGCCATCTTGCTGGCGTGGGACCATTTGAGGACAGCAGGACGAACCGACTCAGGCACAAACAACCGACCGGGTGGACCGTTACCGGGACCGGGCTGCGTCCGAAGGGCCGCCATCACCTCCTCCTCAATCTTCCACATAACTGCTCCCACGACGCAGTTCCGGGGGAGAATCGTCTCGGTCTTGGACCCACTCTCTTCCGTCTTGGAGAACATCCGGGACAAGGCGTCCGCCTTGCCGTTCTTAGATCCAGGTCGGAACGTCAGGGAAAAATTGAATCGTCCGAAAAACAACGCCCACCTGGCCTGACGGGAGTTGAGACGTCTAGCCGATTGCACGTAAGCAAGATTCTTGTGGTCAGTCCAGACAATAAACGGTTGCTCCGCCCCCTCCAACCAGTGGCGCCACTCCTCCAAGGCAAGTTTCACCGCGAGAAGCTCCCGGTTACCCACATCGTAGTTCCTCTCCGCAGGCGAAAGGCGACGAGAGTAGTAGGCGCAGGGATGGAGTTTACTGTCCGTGGAGCATCGCTGCGACAGGATGGCGCCAACTCCCACATCAGACGCGTCCACTTCAACGACGAACTGACGGGCCGTGTCCGGTTGAGAGAGAATCGGTGCGTTGGTGAATCGCCTCTTCAAATCCAGAAACGCTCGATCCGCCTCCGGATTCCACTTGAAGGTCCTGATACTGGAAGTCAAGGCAGTTAACGGAGCGGCCACACGGCTGTAATCCCGGATGAATCTGCGGTAGAAATTCGCAAACCCCAAAAATCTCTGGAGCTGCAATCTTGTACCGGGCTGGGCCCATTCCAGAACCGCTCTAACCTTCTCCTGGTCCATCCTAATCTCTCCCCTGGAGATTATGTACCCGAGGAAGGATGTCGTGTGGGCGTGAAACTCGCACTTCTCGGCCTTCACGAACAGGCGATTCTCCAACAATCGCTGCAGAACCTGCCGGACATGCTGGACGTGGTCGGAAGGTTCCTTCGAAAAGATCAGAATGTCATCCAGATAAACAAACACAAAGAGACCGATCATATCTCTCAGGACGTCGTTCACCATACTCTGGAATACCGCTGGGGCATTGGTCAGTCCAAACGGCATCACCTGATACTCGAAGTGACCCATCGGTGTATTGAAACCCGTCAACCACTCGTCCCCCTCTCTGATCCGGACCATGTGATACGCATTGCGTAGGTCGAGCTTGGTGAACACCGTAGCACCCTGTAAGGAGTCGAAGGCAGAGCTCATCAAGGGCAGGGGATACTTGTTCTTAAACCGTGATGTCATTCAACCCCCGATAATCAATACACGGTCAAAGAGAGCCATCCTTCTTACCCACAAAGAAGAATCCTGCCCCCAGGGGTGATGACGAGGGACGAACGAGACCAGCAGCTAGGGACTCCTTGATGTAGGTCTCCAAAGCCTCACGTTCAGGTCGGGAGATACTGTATAACCTTCCCTTGGGGTAGACGGCTCCAGGGAACAGGTTGATGGCACAATCATATGGTCGGTGGGGAGGGAGTGACAGAGCCTTCTGCTTACTGAACACTTCCCCCAAATCGTGATATGTCTCGGGAACCAGGGACAAATCTGGGGGTTTAGCCTCAATCACCTGACTGGGAACCGAATGGGGACAGGCAGTCTTGAGACAGTTAGCATGACAATCAAGGCTCCAACTCGTTACCTTGCCCGTCACCCAATCGAACGTGGGATTGTGTTCCTTCAGCCACGGGTATCCAAGGACCAGAGGAACATGGGAAGACGGCAGAATGAAGAATGAAATCATCTCTGAATGATTCCCCGACAACAGCATCTTAACCGGTTCAGTCCTCATTGTGATACGTGCCAGACTACTGCCGTTCAGAGTGGTCGCTTCAATGGCTTCCGGCAATTGCTCCTTGGAAAGCCCCAGCTGTTCCACCAACTCGGCATCAAGAAAGCTTCCATCGGCACCTGAATCGATAAAAGCGTTAATCGCTAAGCTCTGATTCCTGTTCATAAGGGTAGCCGGGAAACGGGGTCTGACAGAGGTATTGAGAGGTCGAAACTGGCTCGCTAAAAGTCCTCCCAACTTTAGCGAGCCGCGCAGTTTGACGACCGCCGGGAACAGGTGGCGAGGTAATGTCCCGAACCACCACAGTAGAGGCAACAGTTAGTCCTACGTCTGAGTTGGCGTTCCTCCTTGGTTAACCCGTGCCGCCCTACTTGCATGGGTTCAGAATCGGGAGACGGGACCTCCCCACTAATCCTGTGTGGTGGACGATGATCGACGTATTCTGGTCCAATCCCCGACCCGACTGGAACCTGAGAAGCTGATCGATTGGACGGAATCCATTGCTTCTCCCTCCTTCGCTCTCGGACTCGATTATCCACCCGAATAGACAAGGCTACCAAGCTGTCCAGGTCACTAGGCTCCGGATAGGAGATCAACTCATCCTTGAGCTGCTCCGACAGACCCTGGTAAAAGGCCGCTTGCAGAGACTCCTCATTCCACCCACTCTCCACAGCCAACGTCTTGAACTCGATCACGAAGTCGGCCACGCTGCGAGTTCCTTGGCGAAGCGAAAACAGGCGCCTAGCTGCGTCCCTCCCTCGGACGGAATGGTCGAAGAGCTTCCTCATCTCGGCCGTGAACCCCTGGTATGAAGCCATGCAGGGGTCCTGTCGTTCCCAAACGGCTGAAGCCCACTCCAGCGCTCGACCACGCAGCAACTCAATCACAAAGGCTATCCTAGCCTTGTCTGTGGCATAAGAGTAGGGCTGTAGATCGAACACTAACCCACACTGCATAAGGAAAGAACGGCATCTTCCCAGCTCCCCCTCATATTTATCCGGCGTCGGAACCTTGGGCTCACGGAAGGACACAGCTCCAGAAGCGGCAGGCGAGATGGGTGAAACCGGTAGTGGATCCTCCACCGGAAACTTGCGCTGGTTCTGGACCTCCGTCAGACCGGTAGAAAGGTTCCGAACTGCCAACGCGATCTCATGTAGCTCCGTGCTATGATGGCCCAACATCTTCTCCTGATGGGTAATGGCATGGCGAACAGAGTCCAGGTCCGCTGGGTTCATTACTGGCCGGATCGTTCTGTCACGGTTTACTAAGCCAGAACCCAGAAGCAGACCAGGACAAGGTAAGTTGAAACAAAGGTGAGTGTTTATTTAATAGATCCACGAGTGAGGCTGAATAATCCAGGGAACAGAGCGGGTGGCGTGGATGGGTTGTTGAGGGTGCAGTGGTAGGTCCAGTAATGGCTCGGCAGCCGCCGACCATCAGGCAGAGGTTGGGTGAAGGTTCCGGATGAGTGACTGCAGATGGAACAAAACGGAGGTAAGTACAAAACAAGCAAACAAGGTGCAAAACAACAAAACTAACGCTATATGCTCTAAGGCTGATCCACCGATAAACATACTGTTCATGGCTAACGATCCGGCAGGGAATGGATGTTAGGACAGAGCCTAAGAAGGGTGATGATCAGGACCAGGTGTGCAGATTGCTGATGGGATGCAGGTGCGGAAATCAAGAGAGCTCCCGCCTAGCAACGTTGCCCGGCAACCAGGCAGGGAGCGTTCCAGAACCCTCGGGAAACTGGAGATCCCGAGCAGAAAAACTAGTACACAGACAGGAACCGACTCAGACTGCAGGGATCGTTACAAGTTCCTCTCTGCGGGGGTAAGCTTTTTAGAGAAAAGGGCACAGGGATACATTTTCTCTGGCTTACCGTGCCGCTGAGAGAGGACCGCACCCACGCCCTCCTCCGATGCATCCACCTCCAGGATGGAAGGACGAGATGGATCTGGGTGTTTTAGGATGGGCGCTGTGGTGAACCTCTCCTTCAGCCTCTTTAAGGCAGCGTCAGCCTCAGGGTTCCAGGCCAGCTTCTGAGGCCCACCCTTAAGGAGAGAGGTGAGCGGGGCAGCTATGGAGCTGAAGGACCTGATGAAAACGCTGGTAGAAATTAGCGAAGCCCAGGAAGCTCTGTAGGCCCTTGATGGTGGTGGGAACTGGCCATGACCTGACGGTGTCCATCTTCACTCCCTCCATGAACACCCCCTGAGGACTAATCCGGTATCCCAGGAAGGAGATGGCCTGTTGGTGGAATTCGCATTTCTCCCCCTTCACCAACAGGCTGTGTTCCCAGAGGCGGAGTAGGACAGCTCGGACGTCCCTGACGTGCTCCTCGAACTTAGCCGAGTAGATCAGGATATCGTCGATGTACACCACCACCTGTCTACTCAGCATGTCCCGGAAAAAGTCATTGACGAAGGACTGGAATACAGAAGGTGCGTTGGCGAGGCCGTAGGGCATGACGCAGTATTAATAGTGGCCTGAGGTAGTGCTGAATGCCGTCTTCCACTCGTCTCCTTCCCGGATTCGGATCAGGTTATAGGCACTCCTCAGGTCCAACTTGGTAAAGTACCGGGCCCCTCGTAGCTGCTCGATGGCCGACAGAACCAGAGGGAGGGGGTACCGGTACTTGGTGGTGACATTCAGCCCCCTGTAGTCAATGCATGGTCTCAGTCCTCCGTCTTTTTGGCCACGAAGAAGAAGTTGGTGGAGGCAGGAGAGGTAGAGCATCTGATGAACCCCTGTTTCAGGGTCTCTGCCACATACTTTTCCATGGCCTCAGTCTCCACCATGGAAAGGGGGTAAATGCGACTCTTTGGGGGGTTTTGTCCCTCCAGCAAGTCAATGGTGCAGTCCCAGGGCCTGTGAGGAGGGAGACACGTAGCCTTTAATGAAGAGAAGACATCGGAGAGATCTGCGTACTCACATGGAATGTTGGGCTGCAGGGCGGACTCCGGACTCTCCACTGACGTGGAACAACAAACCACCGGCAGGCAGGTCTTCCGGCATGAGGTGGACCAGGCTGTGATCCTCTTGGTGCTCCAATTGATGGTGGGGTTGTGTAGTCTGAGCCAGGGCAATCTCAAGACGATCTGGTGAAGGGGTGACGTGACGATGTGGAATGACAGCTCCTCATGCTGCTCCGGTAGTGTGGGAATGGTGATGGTGATGGGGAGAGTGACGTGCGTAATGGTGCCTGATCCAAGGGGTTTATTGTCCAGTGAGGTGACGTGTAGCGGAGATGGCAGTGGCACGGTGGGCAACCCCCATTCAGAGACCAGAACCTATCTATAATGTTTCCCGCTGATCCGGAATCTATCATTGCGGTAGAAATGGAGGAGAAGGAATAACCAGTCACCGTTATGGGAACTAAAAACAATGGTTTTGTGATAGGAGCTGACGTAACACTCACGGAGCGGCGACGGGAGTCATACCGCCTAGATAGGTGGTGTAGGGGGTGCTGTCCACCTCCATGGGTGAGGACTCGGAAGCAGGGCTGCTTCCATAGCTCAGATGGGGTGAGCGTCGAGGCTCCGGGAGGTGTTGGGAACGTCGTCTCTCTCTCAACATGTCGTCAAGACGGATGGACGTGGTGATGAGGGTATCAAGGTCCATCTCGTTGTCCTGACATGCGAGTTCCGTCTTGATGTCCTCCCGTAAGCCTCTCCTGAAGGCCGTGCGCAGAGCACGCTCATTCCAGCCGGAAGACGCCGCCACCGTGCGGAAGCTCAGAACGTACTCGGACGCGGGCCCCTCTCTCTGTTGTAGATGGAGGAGACGCTCACCCCCGTCCTTTCCCTCCGTGGGATGATCAAACACCGCCCTGAACCTAGCGAGGAAGGTGGGGCAGGGAAGTGCCACTGCCTACTCTCCTTCCCAGACTGCCGTGGCCCAATCTAGTGCCTTTCTTTTAAGAAGCGAAATCACCAGCGCTATCCTGGCTTGGTCAGATGGATATGCCCCAGGCTGACGCGCCAGATAAAGGGAAACCTGTAGCAGGAAGCCGCTACATTTAGTAGTTTTACCGTCATAGCGCTCCGGTAGGGCGAGGGTTCCCGCGGGAGTGGGTGATAGCACGGGAACAGGTGGATTGGGGGCACTCGCTGCTCCCTAAATTGGAACCAGAGCGCTGGGCAGATTATGCAGAGTTTGGAGCACTTCCTGCATGGCGGCGTTCAACTGGGCAATCTGCTGCTGGTGCTGGTCGAGGCACTGGGAAACTCCTGCTGCATCCATTTTCGTCTGGTGTGTGATTCTGTGACGCGTACTGAGCAGTGGCGGCTCCTGAAAAAATTCTCAGGAGGGGCAATTTTTCTGATGATTTAGGTGACCTACACACATTTTAAAAAAGATATGTCCAGCAACAACATGAAGACAGGGGCAGCATATAAGTCAATACCAGAAGCATTTATTGACTGATCTCAAAAGTGTTGGCTTACAAAATCAAAATAAGTTATCACAGTAAAAATAATCAAGGGTGTTCTTTCACATTCCTCAACACTGCATAAACAATATGCATTTCCATAAACAAATGAAATAAGAATGAAAACAGAATTTGAAAGTAATTTCTAGAAAAGGTAAACACAGCTATCTGTATGGCTTTGTAAAAATGAACAACCATATTCTGGCCAATTGTATAGATTTGTAAATATGAACAACCATATTCTGGCCAATTGTATAGATTTGTAAAAATGAACATGAACAGATTTTTATTTTTATTACTTTTTTTAAAATGAAAAAAAACTATTTTAAACAACATCAACTGTGAACTGATTTGGGCGTGTGTGTGTTAAAGAGACAGACAGGGAGGGACAAAGAGAGAGAGAGGCTACATTACTTGTACTGAAACTGTTCTCTTCTCTGTTTCAATACAGCAAAGCGTTCAATGACTTTCTCATTGAAATCAGGCATGCTGAGGACTAGTTCCCTCTCCATGGAAAGCATGGCCAGTGCATTCAGACGTTCCTGGCCCATTGAATTTCGCAGGAATGTCTTAACTCGTGTCAAAGTTGAGAAACATCTCTCAGCTTCAGCTGTTGTCATGGGAGTAGTTATGAGGATGTTCAACAGAGTCACAGTCTCAGAGAACGTCTCCTGGAGGTTGTAGCTCATGAGAACCTGGTACAGTGCCAGTGCACCACAGCCTCCCTTGAATTCAGGATTCTCATAGATCAGAGATAGTTCTGTCTTGAGCTTTGCCTTGCTCAGCATGGGGTATGCATTCACAGTGGCATTCAGAGCCTCATCAGGAAATGAATGGCAGTACCTTTCAAACATGTCTGCTTGCAGTAAGGTAGCACTCACAAGGTGGCCAGAGAAAGAGAACCTTTCTTTGGTGTGATCCAGGATGGTGTTGCAGACCTCTTCAGACAGCCTCTGCTTCTCCTCTTCTCTCAAAGCTGTTCTGGGTCTTTTGGCTCCTGTTGCTTCTTGCAGCTGCTGTTGAGAGGAGTCCCTGAAGGCAAACAGACCAATGTGTTTGTTGGCTTTGTACAGTATTGTTGTCTATGTGATGCACAGGTATATGCAATGTATCCATGTATAGTACAAATACTTAAGTTCCACTTAAAATGGGCAGGGATGCATAAAGTCTTTAGTGTTTAAGTTAGCCTTTGTGTCTCACATAGCCTGGATGTTCAGCACAGTATACAGTGGTGCTCATAAGCTTATGATCCCATGCTAAAGTTGACTAAAAAGAGGAATAAAAAAGAAAAGAAAATTGGTGTCCTTAAAGGTTGGATTTTCCAACTTTTTTAATTAAGTCATTAAGATCAATTTCCAAAAGATGATTTTTTTATTTTTTTATTCCTCTTTTTAGTCAACTTTAGCATGGGATCATAAGCTTATGAGCACCACTGCACAGTACACATAGTATATAAAATAAGATAGATTACACCACTGGCCATATATAATGAGAATAATGTGATTTCAAACACAAATGCAGTCTCCTTTCATGCATACATTTTCAAATAAAGCTCTGCTTTGAGAAAGATCGAATGATATTGTTTAATCTTACCTTATGGCCTGCACACTGCTTGTGAAGCTGTCGAGGGCACGTTTGATAAAGACAGCATCGATGTCCTTCTTCTGTAGCTTCTGGTACAGAATGTCGACGTGGGGCATGATTTTGTGAAAAAGCCGCAGGAAAAAAATAAAATCTTCATCATGTAGCATCCTCACGTAACCAGATGCCTCTCTCACAGTAAGCTGGTCAAATGAACCCAATGAACCCGTCCGGATGGCTTCAAAACATTCTATGAGGTCGTCTCGATTCTCGTAGACAGTGTTCACGACTCTGCTGTTGAAGTTCCACCGTGTGGATGAAGGTCTGGGCAGTCTTCGTGCAACAGTCTGGTCAAGAATGCTGGTGCGTTTGGGTGACCGGGAAAAAAACGTTGTAATCCCGCTCAGATCGGAAAAGAAAATGTTCACTTTTTTGATGCGAGAAGTAGCTTGATGCATGATCAAATTCAGCTGATGCGCATAGCAATGCACGTAATGGGCATTCTTGAAATGCTCACGCACCTTCTGCTGCACACCTGCCTTCTCTCCCCTCATCACACTGGCTCCATCGTAAGCTTGCGCAATGAGTTTGACTTTCTCGTCATCGGCAAAAAGACCGTTCAGTCTCTCCAAAAGTACACTGGCGATTGAGGCTGAGGTTGATTCCGAGATGGGAAGGAACTCAAAAAAGCGCTCCTGCACTTTGTGCTTGCTATCTTTGTACCTCAGCACAAGCACCAACTGTGTCTGCGTAGAAACATCCGTGGTCTCGTCAGCTTGGATAGCTACGAAGTTCGCAGACTTCACCTCCTCCACAATATGTTCCCTCGTGACCGCTAGCATACACTCCAGTAGCTCGTTTTGAATGGTCTTTGATGTGCCCTTGAAAACTTTAGCATTTTTAAGATGGTCATCAAACACCTCATCTAATTGTGCCACAAAGTTGACAAGTCCAAGAAAAATACCAGGGTTGGTGGAGCCCTCAGTTTCATCTTTGCCTCGCAAAGCTAACTCAAACACTCCGCAAAACTTAACACACTGGATTAGCCGGCTGAGGATATGGCGGTTCTTGCTAACCTCATCGTTGTGGCGGCGGACAGCTAGCCTGTATCCCTCATCCAGTTGAGTGGCAATATTCACTCTTCCCAAAGATGACAATCTCAAACAGCTATCCATGTGGGTCTTTGACAGCTCATGTTTCTTTATCTTTTCTGAAAGATGGTGCATGTCGGTTACACCAGTCGCTGTCCAAGCGGTGCTGTCTGCTGTGCCGCCTTCAGGGTGGAAGAGTAAGCAGGGGTAGCAAAAAACTGCATTAGCTACATCGCAGCCTGCTAGCCAGGTTTTCCGTTCATACCAATTTTTGGAAAATCCTCGGGTGTAGGACTTCCCCCCTTTAGTAGACACCTGTTGAATTATTAAATTTGGTCTGGGAGGTCCTAATTGTTTCGTTGCCAATTTATCTTCATTTGTTCGCCGACAAAAAGGAACTTCTTTCAAAGACACAATCGAGTTGGACTGAAGCCTAGCCATTTTGATAGTAGTAGTGAATTGATTGAGGCTGCTACCTGGTCTTTTCTTAGTTACGTTCATTCGTGGTTACGTTATGTATGACGAAAGCGCGTAAGTGCATGCCCACAGACACCCATAGAGAATGTATTGAAAGCTTTGAAATGTGAAAAAAATAGATTTTACATGGGAGTCTATGACAGACTTCTGGGCGATTTTCAACCTGACTGAAATCGCCCAAAAAACGGGCGGGGCCATTTGAAGCACGACTTTAGCCTGATTTGGCATTTAGTGGCTGGCAGATCAGACGTGAACACTGATAACTGCTGTTGCCGTGATATAATTTTTTATAAATTTATTTTTAAAAATTATATATATATATTTTTTATTTTTATTTTTTATAATTGATTAGAAAAAAAATCCCTTCCTTTTCCCGTTTGGCAGTGCGTCGCCCATATCGCCCTATTGAACAAGCCGTCCCTGGTACTGAGTATACGAAGAGGCAGGACGCAGAATTAACAAGGTCAAGGTTTACTAAACAATGACAAAGAGAAATAACAACGATAGAGTAAACGACACAAAGCTAAACAATCACACACAACATCCTCCAGAACAGTCCAGGGCTAAATAGGGGTGGTGATGAGATGATGAGGTGCAGGTGCGCTGGAGGTGATTAGGGTGTGTTGGGTTTCCATTCCGGTGTTGCCGAGGTGGTGCGCTCAGACCGGTGGCTCAGTAGACCGGCGAATCAGAGCGCCGGAGGGGAGCAACGGGAGGAAACGTGACAGACGTCTCCCCCCTCTTTTCTGACATCCACTGTTTCTCCCTGGAGGATCCGGGTCGAAGCCCCTCCCGTTTTGTGGTCAACTGATCGGTTCTCAGCTGCGACGGTGTCTGCTGGAATTTCTGCATACTCTGGGCTGTGCACTCAAAGTTGTTGACAATGTCCAATACTTTTGCCCATGTTAAATTCTCCCCGTATGCCGAGCTTAACATCTTGCCCCGCAGCTCCTTACTGGCAACTCCATAAACTAGCTGGTCCCTCAGCTGCAGCCCCAAACTCACATATAGCCGCCAGTCCCTTTAGCAATGCTATATACTCAGCTAACGTCTCTCCCGCCAACTGTTTCCTATTCCGAAAAACATACCTCTCGCTCAACACGTTCCGTTTTGGCACATAAAAGTCTCTCAGAGCTGAAATTAGCTCCTGGAAGCTAGCCTCTCCCGGCTTCTTCGGCGCTACCAAATCTTTCAGCAGCGTAAACGTCTTTGAACCCACGACTGATAGAAACACCGCTCTTCTTCGGTCGTCAGCTATCTCGTTGGCCTCCAAAAACTGCAACAATCGCTCCTCATATATGCCGAAGCTTTCGTTAGCCTCCTGGAAACACAAACCGGTCTCACTACTGAAAAGTGCCATGTCTCTCATTATTCCACGTGCCTTTTCTTCCCAGCTGACCAGCTTTTCTACTAGTACTAGCTAACATTTTAGCTCGTTCCCTCGGTTGGTCATCAGCAGTCTGATGATTTTGCCTCAGAATTCCGTTATCCTCGTCACCAGTTCTTGCATCCTAAGATGCTGGGTTCTTTTACTGAAGTTCTCCTTAACACATTCCAGTCGACCACTCTCTACAGTGTCTTCTGCCCAACTCTCCAATACATCATTGAACTTTTAACCCGTTCTATTTTTATCTCATTATTATTATTTATTTTTGTATGACTCTTTCTTTACCCATATATTTATTATATTGTTGCTGCACTGCTGAGAGGTGGACCTGCTGAGAGGTGGACCTGCTGAGAGGTGGACCTGCTGAGAGGTGAACCTGCTGAGAGGTGAACCTGCTGAGAGGTGGACCTGCTGAGAGGTGGACCTGCTGAGAGGTGGACCTGCTGAGAGGTGGACCTGCTGAGAGGTGAACCTGCTGAGAGGTGAACCTGCTGAGAGGTGAACCTGCTGAGAAGTGGACCTGCTGAGAGGTGAACCTGCTGAGAGGTGGACCTGCTGAGAGGTGGACCTGCTGAGAGGTGAACCTGCTGAGAGGTGGACCTGCTGAGAGGTGGACCTGCTGAGAGGTGAATCTGCTGAGAGGTGGACCTGCTGAGAGGTGAACCTGCTGAGAGGTGGACCTGCTGAGAGGTGAACCTGCTGAGAGGTGAACCTGCTGAGAGGTGAACCTGCTGAGAGGTGGACCTGCTGAGAGGTGGACCTGCTGAGAGGTGAACCTGCTGAGAGGTGGACCTGCTGAGAGGTGAACCTGCTGAGAGGTGAACCTGCTGAGAGGTGAACCTGCTGAGAGGTGAACCTGCTGAGAGGTGAACCTGCTGAGAAGTGGACCTGCTGAGAGGTGAACCTGCTGAGAGGTGGACCTGCTGAGAGGTGGACCTGCTGAGAGGTGAACCTGCTGAGAGGTGGACCTGCTGAGAGGTGGACCTGCTGAGAGGTGAATCTGCTGAGAGGTGGACCTGCTGAGAGGTGAACCTGCTGAGAGGTGGACCTGCTGAGAGGTGGACCTGCTGAGAGGTGAATCTGCTGAGAGGTGAACCTACCAAGACGTGAACCTGCAGGTAAGCGTTTCATTGCCAGCCAGGTCACCCGTGATACAAGTCATTATCTGACGTCCATTGATGTCTGAGGACGTCGGGAGATGATGTGGAAACCGGACACTAGGGGCAACAGTGAGCGCCGTTACCTTCAAGTAGGTTTGGGTTTAGCTAAGGTTTTGTGGAAGGGGATGGTGGAAAGGCGTAAGCCTCTGATTCCATCT